>NC_083476.1:9057541-9115041 GCF_030014155.1 Tachysurus vachellii | reverse complement strand
ACACGTGACGTCAGTTCCCCTCATCGTGCTGAGTGTTTTGATATATGACTTGTCCATGTTGTGCTAACTTTTTGATTTCGCTAATTTTGGGGGCGGGGCTACAAGTGACGTCATACATTCTACCCGCGAGAATCAGAATCTTTCTCAGAATCAGAATCTTAAGAATTCGATTCTTCACAAAATTGGGTTTTTGGACTGTTGGTGGCGCTAGAGGGCTTTTTTCAAAAGGGCTGTTTTTAGTGATTTTTCCGTTATAGCGCCACCAAGTGGCCAATCGCCGCGGTTTTTGAACTGTATTTATATGTCAAACTGTATTTTTTGAACTGTATTTATAATGCCACGGCATTATATGTCAAATTGTTTGGTATTAAATTAATGGTCTGAATTTTCTGCCTGATGTTATCGATATTTCCATTAAAATAATAATTTATGAAGTCATTACTGCTACAAATAGATGTGTGCACTTTGACATTTTAATGCCTGGTAAATTTTTGTACAGTAGTAAATAAAAATTTTGGATTATTTTTATATTCATTTATGCTGAAGATATACACCGATCTAGCAGCACTAAGAGATTTTTTGTAGCAATGACTGCTTTCCTTTGATTTTGCTAATCAAAATACTGGTAATTTAGTTTGACACAATTTACATTATAATTTCCTAGATGATTTAAAGTTTGCCTGTTTACATTGTACCAGGGTGGAGGTTTTTTAATTATTTTCCTTTTAAGTGGTGCTACAATATCTAGGGTGTAGCAAAACATTGACTCTATATAGTCAAGCACCTGATCAAGTTCTGTGGTTTCACATGGTGATCCAATCATGGATGGGAGATTGTCTGTAAATCTCTGCAATAGCAGCAAATGTACGTTTAACATGTCTCCAAATGTACGTTTGCCACAATGGTGATGTGGCAAACTGCAATATTACATCCAAAGTGCTAATAAAAAGATAGTCTATAGTTAATTCGAGGGTTAGAATGAGATCAAGAGTGTGATCTCCATTTTGAGTGGGTCCTATTACATTCTGGTTAACCCCTATCGAATCTAAGATGGAAACAACTGCTGTTTTTAGAGGACCTTCTAACTTATTAAAATTAATATCAAAGTCTCCAAAAATTACTGCTTTGTCTAAAGAAATAACTAGGTTTGAAATTAAATCTGCAAATTCACAGAGTATGAAGAATTTGGTCCGGGAGTTCTGTAAATAACAATTAGAGGAAATGACTCGGTAGACTTATTTTTGTGGCTACACAATATGTTAATATGAACAACTTCAAATAAGTTGAACAGGTGTCTAAATTCTTGCTTGACGCCTAGCTTATCATCATGAATAACTGACACCTCCTCCCCTGACTGGTGTGGCTGATGTATATAACTATAACCAGGCAGACAAACTTCCTTCAATGTGACAAACTCGTTTGGTTTGACTCTTAAACACAGAACACTAAACTTCTGATCAGTAATCATTTCATTACCCATAAGAGCATTAGATGCAAGAGATCTTATATTTAACAGTCCTAGCTTCAGATCAAACTGCTGACTGTGAATTCACTAGGACCTAATTATATGCTAATAAGGTTACTAAAACAAATTTTCTGAGTGTTTATAATTTTTTGTTTAGCTAGGGAAACAGACACAGTCTCTATATTGTGAACCATGTGTGACGATTCAATGCAGTTAGCAGATGGCCGGATTAGCAGCTACATTAATTCCTTTTCACTGCTTCTCTCTTTCTACTCATCCCAAGGCATCCAGAAATTGTACCAGCTCTGATTGTCTTCAGTGCCATGAAGATTTTGGACCTCCACTGAGATAAGGCTGACTCTGTGAGGATCCTGAGGCATCTAGAGATTTACCAGCTCCAGTTGGACTCTGCTATACTAAGAGGAGATGCCAACTCCACGTGGTTTTTGAGGACAACAATCCCCTCATCAATACAACATTTGTCAGACTCTATATTTATAATCACACCATCCAGTGTCACCCAAATGAGGATGGGTTCCCTTTTGAGTCTGGTTCCTCTTAAGGTTTCTTCCTTTACCATTCAAGGGAGTTTTTCCTTGCCACTGCCACCTGAGTCACCGCAGACTCTCTCATTGGGGATAAATACAAACACTTAAATATATCTAATATTAATCTTGAATTTTTGTAATAAAACTTTATAATATTCTTTATAATATTCTTTATATTAACCTTTTGCTTTATGTTTATGTTCTGTAAAGCTGCTTTGAGACAATGTCAATTGTTAAAAGCGCTTTAGAAATAAATTTGAATTGAATTGAATTAGCCTGCTTGTCTGCTCCCTGGCCGTGGTTCTGGATTGTCACAGATTAACTAGGCCTGTTACTAAAATATAGCGTTCAGCGTCAGTACATAGTGCATAGTTAAGCTTGGCTATCAGCTGATTGTCAAAAAATTTCTAACCCAGCCCATCAGCTGATCTGATTCCTAAGCACTCAATTGGTCCCTTTCAAACAGGGTGCCCTATTTAAATGCATTTGTCTGCATGCATCTGTCTGCTTGGCTGTTTCCTGTGCATTGCTGCAACCCACCTCCTCCTCTAGCTCCTCCTTGAAACTTTTTGTTTAACTTAATCAATCAGTGTCATTCTGTTGTCACTGATGCATGCTCTGTTCTAAATGGGGGGATTTTGTTTGCTGCTTTCCCAGTTTTAAATGGGAGATTGTCCCCAGAAGCTGCTGCTGTTCCCTGACTAGCTTTCATGGAGCTTATGAAAAGGATGGGAACTCAGAACAGAGCCATACTGCCAAATGTAATTTTAACAATCTTGTAAATAAAAATTTCAATACATGTCTAAAAGAATTGTCTATTTTGTTTCAAGTGGTCCTGACTGAACTATGTGCTATGCTGCAAGAAAGGAGCACCTTCCTGAGTGGGATGGACACAGGCCAGCCTTGCCCTCAAAAGCGCTCCAATTATCTATAAAGCCTACATTGTTTTCGAAGCACTATCTGGACATTCAGCAGTTCAGCGACCATAACCTGTTGTAATCTACTCGCCATGCTGCATTGGGATAGGGCCAGAGCATACTACATCATCGGAAATCACCTTCCTTAATTTACACACCTCTACAATATTACTCTTAGTAATCTCTGACTGATCAAGGCATATATCGTTAGCTCCTACATGGAAAACTACCTTAGACCTTTGCCCTTTTCTAAGACCCTAATATTATCTGCTATGTCAGGCATCCCTGGCTTCCGGAATACACCTAACCAGTGCTGCTGGAGCCCCTAAAGGCCAAGCTAATTTCACATGCCTTAAGATGAAGTCTCCTATAACCAGAGCTCTTTCAGGTTTCTCAGCAGGTGCTTCACTGAGAACAAACCTGTTAGACATGTGAAGCGGAGAGGAGTGGTGCTCCTGTGGGCAAGCCTTAGCGTTAGCTTTGGAGGATTACTAAGTCAACCAGATTTTTCCCTACAGAAACTACACTATTATCGCTATTGCTCATCCCTTCTAGTGTCTGGATGCGTATCTCTAAAACTGAAATCTTCTTTGTCAGAGCTACCTAACATGCACTTATCATAAGTAAATTTAACACTAATGATAGAGGAAGAATTAATAAACATGCTGCAGCTCACACACTGGACAAGCTGAAAGTTTGTCATACTTTTACATACCTTTGGCTTGAATCAGATCAGAATATTAAAGACCTTTTTGAATATCCAAAGGGCGTTTCCTCCGCTGGCTGTTTGAAGACAGGAAACAAGTATCTCTCAAATAAGAGGAATAAAATGAACTGCGATAAAGAAGTGAAGAATTTAATAAAATTAAAACTTTTAAAATAAAAAAAAACAGTACAATTTAAACAGAGAATGGTAAACAGTTCAAACCAACAAATAAGCAAACGATTCAAAAACAATTCAAAAATAATAAATAAGCAAAGGATAAAAAAAAAAAAAAAAAAAAAAGAAGAGTTTGCTGCCAGCCATCAGCTTTGAGCTAAATTTATCAAGTACAAAAACAATGCTAATGCTATGGGAATGCTCCTCACAGAAAAGGTGTCTGAAGCTCTGTGTGAAATCACACCAATCTATAGGCTAAGGAGGTCCTGTGATGAAGCAGTGTGTGTCAGCAAGATCATAAATTGGCATCCACATCACATTAACCCAACTTCTACTTGTCTGAAGGACACACACTGCCTTTATCCTCTGCCGATGCTTTCTCTCACTCACTACGAGAAACGGGCAGGGGTGGTGGTACAGGCTTATTGTTGTCAAAGAGATGGTGCTTTACACCTCTCCTCTTGTCTCATTTAACCATCTCCTCTTTTGAATTCCATGCCATTTCAGTCACATCTCCAATCAACCTTGTTAACATTGTTGTCTACTGTCCTCCTGGTCCCCTAGGAGGCTTCCTGGAAGAAATGGAAACACTGCTTAATGGTTTCCCTTCTGATAGCTCCCCTCTCACAGTGCTTGGTAATTTCAACCTCCCCTCTGACAAGCTTCAATCTTCTTCCTTTGACTCTTCTCGACTCATTTGCCCTGACACTCAACAGCTACATCCCCACACACAAAGGAGGCAATGTCTTGGACCTGGTTTTTACCCATCTTTCTCCAGCTACAGACATGACTGCTACCCCACTACACATCTCCAATCATCACCTGGTATCCTTCACCACCACTCTCCCTATCCTACCTAAAACTACCTCTCACCCCCTCGCTCTTACCCGCCGCAACCTTCACTCTGTCTCCCCTTCTTCTGTTGCTTCTGGCACTCTTTCTTCTCTTCCCGATCCTGAGTCATTTCCCTCACTACCCTTGGACTCAGCCACAGATACCTTCCTCTCATCTCTTTCCTCAACTATGGACTTTCTCTGCCCTCTGTCCACTAAACAATCGAAGAGAGCTAAGATCATCAGAGAGAAAGTGGAAGAAATCACAGCTTGATGAAGATCTTGATTCTTACCATACACTCCATACACTTACCATACACCACACACGCAGACTCTTCACTGGTGTTCCAAAGGGCTCAATACTTGGTCCTCTTCTTTTCTCCCTGTATACTCACTTTTCTCCCTGTATACTCACAGAAATATAATCATGGATGACTGCTCATCAGTTAAAGTTCAATCCTAGCAAAACTAAACAGCTGTTCATCCCAGGTGATTCATCCCCAGATCATGACCTTGCTATATCCCTGCACAACGATCTGATCTCCCCTTCAGTCACAGCTTGCAACCTTGGGGTAACCATGGACAATCAACTGTCCTTTTCCTCTCATGTTGCTAATGTGACTCACTCATGCCAGTTTCTTCTCTACAACATTAGAAGGATTCACCCATTTTTGTCCACACAGGCTGCTCAGGTACTTGTTCAGTCTCTTGTCATTTCAAGACTGGATTACTGCAACACACTGCTGGCAAGTCTATGAATGAACGCAATCCGTCCTCTGCAAATGATCCAAAATGCAGCTGCATGGCTTGTTTTCAACCTGCCAAAGTTCTCGCATACCACCCAGCTGCTGCGATCCCTTCACTGGTTTCCGGTAGCTGCACGCAATGCTGGACTACAAAGCCAAAAACAGAGCAGCCCCCTCTTACCTCAAAGCCCTCATCACTCCTTGCACTGCACCCCGCACCCTCCAATCTACCAGCACTGCTCGCCTGGTTCCACCATCTCTCAGGGTAAGAGGCAAGTATACTACAAGACTCTTTTCTGTTCTGTGGTAGAATGAACTTCCCCTAGGGGTCCGGACAGCTGAGTCACTGTATTTTCAAACGGCGGTTGAAGACCTACTTATTCAGGAAACACGTCAACTAGCACTTCTTTCCCTATCTTCTGCATTTATTTAAAAAAAAAAAAAAAAAAAAAACACCTTTTGAAACTTTTTCATTGTAACTTTGAACAATGTTTTAAACTCATGGTATCTTAAGTATGTAACCTAGTGAATCAGCATTAATGTATCCAATGAGAGAGATTTAAGCACTTATGTACGTCGCTCTGGATAAGGGCGTCTGCCAAATGCTGTAAATGTAAATGCATGTGAGGATGCCCGGACTGTGGCCATTGAGTCAGCATCTCAAACCCTTCTCAGGGAACCAGGTCACATACCTAACCTGGTGTGGTTCCCTTTCAGAACTTGATGCTGTCATGGCTGACGCTACAGGAATGCCAAAGAAGCACAGTCCAAAAGGAAAATTAGGTCCATAATCCTGACTCAGGTGGCAAAAGTGCAATATGCATTCCACCACCTACAGGTGGAAAATTCCTGGACCTAAACCCCTGCCTCAGGAGAAGCCTGCTTCCCAATCATGTACTCTGGCAATCACTCAAATCTAATTTCTACCTAGAGTAAGATTTGGTGCACAAACCTGAACAGAGGATGTGAACACAGACTGCCCTAACGATAGATGTAGGGGACCACCATCGAGGACCGCTCCCCAACCCGAGAGGGAGGCGTCCATCAGAAGAATCTTGCTACAATGACATGCTGTAAGAGTGGGACCCAAGGTGAGAACCACGATTTGTCCACATAAAAGGGTAGGAAGCTTGTGAACCTGAGAAAGATGTCTGTGGGGATGAAAAACCCCTGCTCCTGAGACAAAGTTTAAATAGTATCATGTGTAGCAGACCCAAAGGAATAGCATTGGATGCTAGGGCTATGAGCCAAGCACCCTGTACACTGCAGAGAGGCACTGGCCTAGATGTAAAGCCAGAGGCTCACCCTGGGAGGGGAAATACGATCTACAGCCACTTTCTAAGATGTGAAAGAAGTTCCTACTGGAGGAACACGGTTTGTTCTGTGCCAACAACACTGGGCAGCACACCCTGAAAGGAGGAGGACAGAAGCAAACAGGATTCTGTAGCATTTTCCCACAGTATCCAGAACACACTGTGACACACTCAGCAGAAACTTCCACACTGCCAAGTGGTCTGAGAGAGGTGTTACAGTGCACACCTGACCTAGTGCCCTGAAACAGCAAGTTGACAGGGGCTAACCCAGGAAGCAGTGACACATAAGGAGCAGGAGAATGAGTGGTCATGGCTGAACCACAAGGCACCGTAGAAGGCAGGGTAGGCATCAATGAAGATGGGCATCCCTGGAAATCCTGGCCCTCAGGTGTTAGGATTCCTGTTTGACTGCAGACAAGCTCCTTTAACAGGTCATTTTTGTATGCCTGCAAAACTAACACTGGGTGCAGCACTGCACTGGTTTAACCTGTGGGATTGTAGGCCTTCCCTATAAGGCTGGTATGGAAAACAGGGCAGACTTTCTCCATGCAGCTGATAAAGTGGAGAGAACCCTGCACTTATTTTTAACCCTGGGCATCGTCACATTATGCATTGTTCATCAAGGTCCACAATGCCTGAATAGTCAGCAGTGGCTGAGAACAACAAACAGGTAGAATAATGGGAGATGCCTGCATAGAGGTGGAATGGGGCGTGAAGTTAGGTAGCAATTGTCAAGCTCAGAGTGGATAACATGAAGCATTCATCAGGCCAATCTAAGCTTAGTAACAGTGTGATCACTTCCAGGAGCTTTTCAAACACCATAGAATATGTTTGCAATTTGACTGCTGCTTGCTCCTTATTGCTCACATTGAACTGTGAGTGTGTCACAGTCCAATAGTCCAATGCAGACAATAATAATAATTTCTCATTCGGATCAGATGAATTCAGAGGAATCAGAGTCAGTTGCTTGGCTGGAGTACATCCAAACAAGCATGGATTGAGATAATTACCTTCAACAAATGCCACCAGCTGTTTTCCATAAGCAATTCAGTGGCAGACTGCTTATCATTGTCCACATACTTGTTCGTGTCAGGAGAAATCATAAAACAAGCTTCTGGAGCTGAAGCAGAGACATTAGAGTCAGTAGTTAGGACAAGAGAAGGGACTCATGTGTCTCTTGCTCAATTTCTGCTAACTCAACCTGCAGCCTCTTTGACCAAAGCTGAAGAGCTTCCTCAAAGAATGCGGGACTCCAGCTCCCTGGAGAGCAAACCGCTCACCATGATAAAGAGAAAAAAAGACCCTAGTTTTTATATATATCTTCTTATGCCCTAGTCTTAGACAGTAAGACAGACAATCATGAAACATAGCTTGGAGAATTTATTTCCCATATATAATAAAAAGAAAATGTGGCAAATTAGGCGAGCTTACAAAGCGAAAACTGTTGTTACCATGTAGAATGAACATGATGCCACGACAATCATTTTATCAGTGGGAAATCAAAGATTGAAGGCTACATACATCTCATTTACACCTACCTAAAATAGCATCTAAACATTACGTGTGTTGCAGAATGCAGAAATGCTCAAAATGCAGAAATCTTCCCACCCGAAGATTAACATCCTGCCGGCTCATGGCTCGACTTAGACAACTCAAATAGAGGTACAGACTGCTCAAACATAAACCTTAAAAAATCAAACACTTTGAAAAAACTAAGATCTCACGATGATAGTATTAGTAATGCAATGCTTCTGCAATATATAACTTCACTTATTGCTTGCTTTGAAGAAATGGCTATTCAAATTCGAAAGAATTACGTCATGATCGCAGAGATTTCCATGGCTGTTGAATTCAATGCTGAAATTAAAGAATGCAAAGAAAAGAGCTCAGAGATGAGCAGGGCACTATGAGGATTAACTGTATCACAAACACCTGGCGAGTAGAACATCTGAACTCGAGCGGTATAAGAGAAGGTAGAATCTCCGGATTAACAGCATGTATGCAAAGCATGAAGAGGAGCCCCGCAGGAAAGTCTTATTGCTGAAATTGCACCGTGCCTGGTTCAGAAACGAGAGGACTATTGAAACCGACTCGGCAAAAAGGAACCAGGGAAACCAAGGCAAATGATGGTGGGGAAATACAGGGATGAAATATATATATAGTCTTCTGAGATTGAGATAGATAGATATATATAGAGATAGATATATATATATATATATATATATATATATATATATATATATATATATATATATATATATAAAAAATGATAAATTATCATGAATGTACATATCCTATTCTAATAAGCAAGGAAATATATCGATCCTACAGTGACTTACCAATAGAATGTAAGAGTATCTTTGATAAAATTAGAGATGTCATTCCCCATGTTGACAATGATTCTGAAACACTTTGACGCTGACTTACATACTGAAGAAATTTACTCTGCGCTTCAAAACCTTAAGATAAACTAATCTCCTGGCACTTATGGCCTCACGGCTAATTTTTTTTTGTGATGATTATTTTTGTTGATTCTTAGTGATGGACTTGAGGCCCCACTATGAATCATGGTTTGATTACATTCATCCCTAACCCAGAGAAAGATCAAAAAGGCATTTGATATAAATGAACATGCTTTTCTTTTTAAGTCCTTACAACTTTTTGGTTTTGATTATCAATTTTTTGGCATTATAATTGATTTAAAAAGATATGAATAGTTCAATCTCTCTCCCTTTTGGTACTACACAAAGATTTCCAATTGTCTGTGGAATGAGGCAGGGATGACCACTATGTTAAATTTATTTTAGCTGCAGATATGCTGTTAACTCTGGTTAATCATGATTTGTTGAGGAAGAATTTAAATGCATTTGGAAAAGCTTTAGCAATTAGTCAACTAGCAGATATCGCTATATTATTTTTACAAAATAATATCCCAGTTAAAGAGAGTGAAATATCTAGGCATTTCAATTTCCAAAGATTGAAAAAAAAAAAAAAAAAAAAGTTTAGCATGAAAGTAAATTTTAAAAATAAGCTACACAAATTCAGTGGAATCTTGGTTGCAGAGAGATCTATCCATTTTAGAAGGATTCTTCTATCAAAAGTACTTTTTTTTTTTTTTTTTTGCTGGATCAAAAGGATGAGACAGGAAATATTAGATTTCATGGTTTCAAATTAAAACCAGGATTTGCCTGTCACCCAAAGCAGTACTTTACTGTCAATGCAATACCCTCAGGTATAAAAATGTTAATGAGATGTTCTCTGTCTTATTCCAAAATTAGTTCAGTCCTTCCCTCATTATATGTTGGTGATATTAAAATTGAAAGCAAACAGTGTACTGAAAAACATAAGAAACTATCATCCAATCATGCTACCCCAAACACTAAGGAATAAATTAGATCATACATTTGAAAAATAAAAACTACCAAATTATTCAAAACAGCCTATTTAAAATGTCCTTTTCTTCCCAAAGCAAATGAAATGCACTTGAAAATGTGTATTATTAAATATCCTTCCATATATTTCTGATCTCTGAAGATAGAGAACATATATTTTTCCTATGTCAATTTTCACTTTGACGATTTCACCAGAAATCGTGGTCAAGATAACAGACAGAAGGTCAGGGCAGGCGGCAAAATAATCGTAAAACAGCAATACAGAACAGAATAACAAACCCGGGAGTAGTCACAAAACAGGAAACGCTCAGACTGATAACCGTGGCAAATCGAGACTTCGCACTGAAGTCAAGTTCAAGTTATATAGGCGTTGGGTGATTGAAAGCAGGTGGCGGTGTAATTAGTCCCTGTAAGAGGATTATGGGAGATGCAGTCCGGAAGCTACTAATACTCAGGGGACGGTTCCCTCTGGTGGCGATCGGGGGACGAGGCAGGCGCCTCAACTATGACAGCATTACAGGACTGGCTGGTGGAGAAGCAGGTGGTAGCTGACAATTTCACTCTCACTTTACAAGCTGCATGGTACAGAACAACAAAAGGGTGCTCTGTTCTGTACGATTTGATTAATTATATCATATTATTAGTGAAATACTTTATACATAAATGTATTAAAGAATAAAATCTTATAATAGAATTTAAGAGTGGTGTAGAGTCTCCTGTTAACCAGGACATATGGTGTTATGGATAATGTTTGTTGAAACATAGAAGTTAAGAGTTGTGTAAAGTCTCCTGTTAACCTAGACATATGGGGCATATGTTTTTATCAATAACGTTGGGTTATGAGTGATCTAAAGTCTCCTGTTGATGATAAACAGGTATTGTTTTTTGAAAGGGATTTTTGAGTTATGCAAAGTCTCCTGTTAACCAGCACATATGGGACATGGTGTTATGGATAATGTTTTTTGAAACATAGAAATTAAGAGTGGTGCATAGACTTTCTGTGAAAGATAAGCTCTTGAAAGGGCCTAACACACACATGCACATGCCCACAAATGCACACACATGCATGCACACACATAGCCAGAGACATAGATATCTAGTCCAAAACCCCTAGATTGTCAGGAATACATCATATAAAAGCTAGTCGTTCCAAAAAGATTGGCATTCAGTAAGTGCTGAAGCCTACCAAATTGGATGACCTGACAGAGCACCCACACTAAAGGGCTCACTCTAGGAGCACTATGTTTCCTGTGCCTCTCCCTTAGTCTTGGACTAGGGCGTTCGGGGGTGACTTGGAATGAAATTTGTAGATATACAGTGCTGGGAGCTAGCAATTTTCCTCTGGCCCATTCCCCTCCCACTCAATGAGAAACTTCTCCCAACTGTTTCTGTGACAGGAATTCAGGATTGACTTGAACAGGTAGGCCAGCTGGTCCTTGATGCTCAGAGGAGAAAGTGGGTTTGAGCCAGTTATGATTGGGTTCACATGGGAGACATAGAAGGATCGGGCTATCTGGCAATGTCAAGGTATATCCAGTTTTAAAGTGACTGTTAATTTAATTAAGCATGTTAAAAGGACAAATGTACCTGGAGATGAGTTTTTGGCAGGCATTGTCACAGATGTTGCAGGAGGTGAACTGCAGGCCTGGTCACCTAGCATGTCTTCCAAGATCCCAAAGTCCCAGTACACATGGCTGAAGTGAAGTTCCACTGTAGCAAGGAAGGGTTTGGGAGTGAAATCAGACATAGAGACTTTAAGAAGCAGTCGATAACTTCTACAATGGCAGTCGTATCTTGGGATAAAGTTTGGGGTACCTTTTCTTGGGTACAGGTAGAGCAGGAAGACATTGCACAATGTCTAAACACGTTTGTCCACCAGTATTTGTCCCACAAAAGGTTGTAGGTTCTTTGGGTGCCAGGGTGGCTATTTACTACGTATGTGTTGCTATGTTCTAATCACCATGCTAGAGAGTTTCAGTGTCTTTTTGTCACTTTACTTAGCTTTTTGAACATGCACACAACATTCAATTGCATAACTTGCTTTCCTCTCCAAAATTGACTGGACTGTCACACACAACCAAAACTACATGTAATCATTCTTAACATCACATCTTCCCCAAAGCACTTACTTTAGGATTCTTTACTTCTATTAACTAACTCTTAGGAAAACAACTTATTTACCTAACAATAACACAGTGCATGCATTTTGACTATGAAATATTACAATACATTTTTTTAAGTACCCCAGTCTTTGAAATATTCAACAAATTTCAGGAGGTCTAACAGGTTGTCTTGGTAAGCAATTTGTTGTAGGATAAACAGTGATCCCTTCTGTCATAGCTGGGTGGGATATCCATAGGACTGACATCTGCTGGTTCACTAGTGGAAATCTAAGACATACCCTGGTCATTTGGGAATCAACTTCTTACTCTGTTCTTTCTCAGAGCTGCTCTGTCCAGATCTCATATGAACACAGAACAAATTCCCTTTCCACACAGCATTGTTGCATCCACATGCCTGTTGCATTGTTTAGGATATGAATTTTATGTCCAGGCTTGAGCCCTGTTGAGGTTTTGTGTTCTTGTCATAGTGCCATTTTTGCTTGTCTCTGTGTATTTGTTTTTTGCCTTTGATTGTGCTTACTCCTGTAGACATTAGCAGGTCCTCATGTATAGTTAGATTGTATATCTGTCCACCCATCAGCATTTGAGCAGGGAACAACCCATTTTACAATGGTTCACTCCTGTAAATGATTAAACTAATGTGAACATCCTTTTCATCATTATTCTTCTTTTTTATTAGGCATGAGTGGCTCTTCTTGTTGTTTAGACTAATATGTGAGACATATCTCACATGAGGGGCACGGTGGCTTAGTGGTTGGCACGTTCGCCTCACACCTCCAGGGTCGGGGTTCGATTCCCGCCTCCACCTTGTGTGTGTGGAGTTTGCATGTTCTCCCCGTGCCTCGGGGGTTTCCTCCGGGTACTCCGGTTTCCTCCCCCGGTCCAAAGACATGCATGGTAGGTTGATTGGCATCTCTGGAAAATTGTCCCTAGTGTGTGATTGCGTGAGTGAATGTGTGTGTGTGTGTGCCCTGCGATGGGTTGGCACTCCGTCCAGGGTGAATCCTGCCTTGATGCCCGATGACGCCTGAGATAGGCACAGGCTCCCCGTGACCTGAGGTAGTTCAGATAAGCGGTAGAAGATGAATGAATGAATATTTCACATGATGCTGTGGTATGATAGCCCAAAAGAGCTGTATCTGCTGCAAACATGAATTTTCCTGGTGTGTATATCATTCTGACATCATATTTCTGAAGTTTGAAGAGCATGCATAGGATTCTCATGGGACAGTCATTTAAGGCCTTGGACATTATGGACACTAACGGCTTATGACTGGTTTCCATTTCAAAAGCCTGTCCATAAACATACTAATGGAATGTTTCACAGGCATATGTGCAAGCTAAAAGCTCCTTCTCAGTTTATGGATAGTTGGATTCTGCACTTCTCAAGGCTCGTGGTGCAAAGGCTACTGGCTGCTTTCCACATTGCTGCAGTAGCACAGCACCTAGATCATGTCGTAAAGCATTGTTAAGATTCCAGTGCTCGTATGCGGGTCATAATATCTGAGAGCTCTTTTGTTCTAGTAGACTGGTGCATGGAGCAGAAAGTATTGACAGCTGGGGAATGAATTTGGCCAGGTATATGACCATTCTAAGAAATCTTCTCACTTCCTCTTTATTTTGTGGCCATTACATGTTGACCATTGCTGACAATTTTCTTGGGTCTGGCCTAATGCCTTCCTCAGATAGGACATCTACAACAAAAGTTAAACTCTAAACTTCAAACTTATACTTCTCTTCTGTTCAATTTTAGACTGGAGTGTCTTGTTATCTCCAGAACCAGCCTCAATTTTGCATCATGTTCCTGGCAGTTGAGACCCTACACAATTATGTCATCTATCATATTCTGGTAAATGCTCACCTGGTAATATAAAATACAAAGAATATTATAGTACAAAATCTTTAGACCTGAAAACTTTTCCAGGATGGGAATGGTAAAAAGGACAGCATTATCCACGTGAGCGCTTGTGACCATAGATTAATCTCTGTGGAGCTCTGCCAAATGTCACCAATACTTTCCTGCCTGATGTATGTGAGCTATCATGGCTTGACTCCAGTCCGGCTTTCGTGCTGCATCCATGTTGTCAGCAAAGTATCATATAAAGGCTGAGACAGATGCATTTGCATGCAATTTGTCATTAATATGAGACAGTCCAACAAATCCAAATCTTTAATCAGAATCAAGGTCTCATAACCAGCACAACTGAACAATATGATTTAGCGAGGAAAAATCAGGGCTTGGTAAAATCAGGTGCAAAAACTTGAGTGTATATGCAAGGCAATGCTATGTGAATATCCTTACTGTGAAAACTTTATCTTTAATGTGAAAACCTTAGTTTGTTCCATTATAATGTAGTGTATATTACTTCCATCTCTATATAGTGAAATACAACTAGTGACTCAATTGATAAATAATAAACACACATCATAAAAAAGCTTAAAAGATCTAATAAAAATACTAAACAAAAAGCTTCTACTCATTGGATAGGGTGCACACTGCCACCTTCTGTTCTGGGGCCTGTTTCAGAAAGGAGGTTTAACCAACTCTGAGTTTAAACTTGAACTCTGAGTTGACAAACCCTGAGTTTTCGGTTTCAGAACAGCTGAAAAGAGTTAGTTTTATCAACTCTAAGTTGACTGACTCTGAGTTAAGCGCGTGCACCGCAACTTTAAAAAGCCATTATCAATGGAGCGCAGATATAACGAGTCACCATGGCAACAGCGTCAGACAAAAGAAAAGTCTGCATATTTCTCGTCAGCAGAACCGGAAGTGCTTATGCAAGTGTATGGAGAATATGAACACGTATTTAAAAAAAAAAAAGCAACACTGCTGTATAAAACAATTCAAGGATAATTCATGCAATTGTATATTGTTCATTTCTTGTCTCTCCTTATTGTTCAAGTGGTTGAGGTTGATATGGGATTTAGAAAGTAATTAATAAGTAAGTAGACCAAATTAGTAAGTAGACCAATACTTTATAGAGATAGTAATTATTACATTAATCTAATTAGACTGGTTGAAGATGTAATTTGTAGTTAGTAATTAAGATCTATTTTAGAGTGAATTCCCAACTGTTATAATATCGGAGGTGAAACCGGAAGAACAGTATTTTATTTTATCAGGAAACAACACAAAAATTGTCAGAAAGCGCTTAAGAGCGAGGCGCACTTTCCTGACCGCTCTGCAAACAGTAGCCTTACTAATATGTTCTGCAGCCCCGATGTTATACACAAAACTATAATTCACAAAGAAACGTAAGGCAACGCAAAGCATCTGCTCGGATGTAAGAGCACGGCCGCGATGGCTGATGTAAGGATGGATGAGATTATGGATCTTATTGACTGTAAAGAAAAACGGTATCGCTCAAATAAAAATGCATAGGGATGTGACAAAAATACACTCTGGGCTCAAAAAAATTAATACAGACTCTTCATCAACAGGATCGTCCATATAAAGACATGCCATTTCATTCATTTTACATTTACAGCATTTAGCAGACCCCCTTACCCACTTTATACAACTGAGCAATTGTGTCCACAAAAACCTTAGTGGACCTGGGATTTGAACCCCTGACCTTCTGAGCAGTAGTCTAACACCTTAACCACTGAGCTACCACATCTCACATTCGCGTTGCTGCGAACTGCGTAACTGAAATGTGGCCAATGAATGAGGTGTTTAAACGTCGCTTCCTCTTTAAAAAGAGGAGGAGACCGAAAGAAACTCTGGGTTTACTGAAGAAAACCTGCTCCCGACCAGGTTAGGTTCACAGAGTAAGTTACTATGGTAACTGACTCTGAGTATAAGTTACCTCTCTTTCAGAAGCGGGCTTAACTTAACCTGCATTCTCGGGTTTAACTTACCTCCCTTTCTGAAACGGAAAACCCAGAGTTTCCCTAATTTCAGGGTTAACTTACTCAGAGTTTTCACTTAACCCGCTTTCTGAATCAGGCCCCTGATCACTTAATTTCAGTCTGTTAGTGTTATGTTTAAAGTACCAATTTTACAAACTGTATTTACTTAGGACATAGTCAGTAATTTAACATAGCATAATCAAATATATCACTATTGCCAAGAGGTTAATGTTAATGTCAGTGTTTAAGTCCAGGCTCAGAAGACTTTTGTTTAATCTAGCTTTTTATGAATAGCTTTTCTTTGGTAAAGGAACAGATCTGGGGTCTCATTTATACAACTGTGCATAGGATCCCTACTAAAAGTTTACGTGCGCCCAAAAGCCAAAAATGGCGTAAGCCAAAAAAATTCCGATTTATAAAACCGTGCGTATGCACACCTGTAAGCAAATAGTCAATGAAAATCACCTCATGATTGCTGTTCGGCATGTAAATGAGAGTGGAATCCCATATATACCTGGAAATCTGGCATGCGACCCGCCAATTAATTAATCCAAGAAAGTCAAAACGTGTATTTCTGTTACTTTGAATAATGGCGACAGGTAAGAAAAGAGGAAAAAACCGTAATTTCTCAGACACTGAGATTGAAACATTTGCAGGGGAGGTGGAGGCCCAGAAAACTCAGTGTTATTTGGTGGCCACAGATGTGGGGTCACTAATAAAAAGAAGCAGTGCGAGTGGCAAAGTATTGCTTCTGCCGTCAATTGTGTCAGCATGCCACAATGTTTGTGAGCATGTTGGAGTCACATATGATTTGCACATTAATAGAATGCACATGCTTTCTATTAACAAAAGCAAATTCATTTTCAGATGTGCCCTTATAGCAACATGAGTGCAGTCAATTGTGCCGATTACATTTGGGAAACCAGACATTGCTGCAAATTGCATTTTAATTTCTGCCTGTTCTCGCACAGTGTAGGGGAACCTGATGTATCGGCTACCCATATTAAGTAGGGGAGACCGGGTATGGTTGTAACACTTTTTTCTTCAGCACCTAAAACTACTTTTTTTTTAGGCTACACGTCTGAAATTTTTAGGCAATGTACCCACGTTTGTCTACTACAAATGGCAACAATTTAAATTTATTAAACTATGTCACAGACTTTGTGAGATGATGACAAATACAAGGTGGTCCTTTGTTACAACCTATCCCACTACTGGGGTAGGTTGTAACACATACTGGGGTAAGTTGTAACAGGTAGACAAAATGCACAAAAACTAAGGTTTGTGGATGCTGTATGTTGAATTCCACCGCGAGTTGGTAGGCAAACTTTCTGACCTAAAAGAAATCATAACATGATGTCTGAGTAGGGACACACATTTTTTAGAAATTGTCTAAATGTATGTGTTGGTATTTATTTAACTTTTACCTGATTTTAAATATTTTATTCATCATTCACAAACATTAAATTGAGTTTGCATGAAAGGTCTAGTACACATTAAGAGGTCTTAAATCTTGCCTTTTCTACCCTGTTCTCAAGACGCTTATCCATCATGCTCACCTTACGTGGAGTTAGCCCATAGTATATATCGGCTGCCTGACTTATATACTCCCTGGTGAAGACCTGGTGAGGACTGTAGTATCCTACACGAGGAAGGCCCCTCGATCCCTGGTCTTTCAGTCCTTTATATTTCTGCCAATATCTGTTCAAGGTTACATGGCAGATTCCATGGGATTTTTGCCACTGCCCTAACAGACTTTCCTTTCCTAACTTCCACTGCTGCTCTTTTTAAAAGACTGGCATCGACTCCATGATCTGTATTTTTCACCCAAGTTCTAGGCATTCTGTAAAATGATTAAAATCACAAAAATGTTCTTAGTTGTATATAAGGGGATGGTTGTAACACTTTTAAAACATGTGTTACAACCTACCCCACCACTGTCACCCATTGTTTAGCTAGCTGTATTAGCATGGTGCTTTGAAATTGTCAGGAGGTTGATACACAATTCTTTACTAGAGAAACTACAGTTTGACCTGATATAACTCATACAACATTATCTACAACGGTAGAAGTACTAAACAAAATATTATCTTGTTATTTTTTTTTTTACTTTCTTACCTCAGAATTAGATTTTCTGCTGTAGCTTCAGGAGAGATAACAACACAGACTGGAAAACCTCCATGTGGGATCGTAAAGGAAGCCTGATGAGACTGAAACTGTTACATGACTCCTATCTTATCCCTGATTCGTGGAATTGATAGTGTTACAACTCTCCCCATGTTACAACTATACCCGGTCATCCCTATACCATTCAAAACGACAGATTATGGCACTCAGGGACGGCGGTGAAATACAAGACCTATAGGGTGAGATGATAGATTCTAATAGAATTATTTCATATACAAAAAGGTCTTAGAGACAAAGTTGAGGATTACTTATAGTTTTTTTTATATAAATAATTTACCTGTCTGCCAATTCCCGCTGGAAACAGCCGGTTGCCAAGAACCCCAGTGTGGTGAGGACTTGTATTTGGACTGGGATGGCATGGTTCCAGCGTGTTGCCCTCTCTAATATTGGACCCAATTCAGCACACAGATACAAGAGCACAGCTCTAGGGAATCTAAATCGGCTTATTAGCCAGTCATCATCATGGGCCAGGAAATCATCATGGTCCCTGAAAACTCGTTCTCTCCTTTTTCTGCCATTGGCGTAATCCTCCAACAGTGCCAGCAGTGCCATCCTCCTGCGCTCCCCTTGTGGACAATGTGACTGTAAGGCAGCGCTAATTATGTTGGCTTTGTAGAAGCCAACATTCTGTTTTTCTATTTAAGCTTAGACAAAAATTTATCAAGAGTAACTCCTTCTAGGGCCACATGCACCAAATTCGGATATGTCGTAGACCCTGGTCTGAAGTTTGTTGCTATTATTTTTCAAAGCAATCCGATTTCCGGTACTTCTGGTACCGGGTCTCAAAGTGGCCTTTTTTCCCATAGATTCCCATTATAAACTTTGGAGGTTTATAACTCGGCAAGCTTTCGAACTATCTACACCAAACTCGGTTAGCTCCTTTAGGGTGATACTCTGAACAAAGTTTTAAATTGGTGTATGGACTGGCCTTCCAGTTGTGCCGCAGCCCCGCCCCAAAAATATGCAAAATCAAAAAACTTTTTACAACATGGGCATGTGATATATCAAAACACTCAGAACAATGAGGGGAACGTCCTCGCGGGTATTCTGATGACGTCACGTGATGTCATGTGAAAACAAAAAAAATTAGCACAACATGGACATGTGGCATATCAAAACATTCAGCCCAAGGAGGGAATTGCGTCACAGGTTTTAGGATGACGTCACATGCTCGTCTCCCCTTGCCTCCAAATGTTTTGGCACCCTAGCGCTCCACTAGATTTCACAAGTTTTATGTCCATTTGCCTCCAAAAGTAACACTGACCCTTATGTCCACTTGCCTCCAAAAAGCACCGGCCTTTGCGAATACTTGCCTCGTCAAAGCCAACATCAAAGTTTGTTGCAACGAACTTTATAAATCTAGTTATTATTTAGTTTTTTAAATACATTTTGAATTATGTTTGGGTTTTACTAGATGTATATAGCCTAAAACAATCGGCACAAATAACACTGTTGGATTTAATCTTCATGATAATGTGGATATAACGTATGAAATGGAGTGAAAATTAATTGTCATTAATTCTTATAATCGTTCTTCTCACATTTATTTTCTACAATCTAACTTCAGTTCACGACCTCTCCATCTGTGTCGCCAATTCCCTTTGTCTCCAGAATGTGCGTACGCACGTCTCAAAGTTTGCATAAAGGTATGCACATTCTCCCAAGTTTGTTTTTTATAGATCACAACCTTTGCGTGGGAACTGGCGTACATACGTTTCCAGCCCCATTTTGTGCGTACGCACGTTTTATAAATGAGACCCCTGGAGGGTTCATAAGCATTGAGTATTGTGATGTCTGGAAGCTGTTGTCTTACCACCCTCGCAAGTCACTCAGGTTTGCTGACTGCGGAGTGGTGGGATGCTTTACGTCCCAGGAAGTTCTCATGACTTTGTCAACTTCTGGCTCTCCCTTTTATTTATGCTGCCATAGCTAGTCTTGCTGAATTCTCTGTATATTGTATATTGTCCACGACATCATTATAGTCATGCCTGATAACACCCCCCCTCCCAAGGTGGGGCATGCTTGAACATCAGCTGTGGATGGAGATATGGTCACTCAAACCAACAAGTAAAGCCTGACAATTATCACCTTTGTTTATTAGATAGAATTTAGTTATATGTTTCTATGAATGCCTACTGGTATTCCTCCACCAACAATAGACCACAGAGAAAGAGAGAGCGCTGATCAGTTTAGAAATGCCCCGTCTCATCATTCCAAGAAAAAAACCCAGGAAATTAATGAGGTTAATTTCAAAGCAGGGGGGGCACGGTGGCTTAGTGGTTAACACGTTCGCCTCACACCTCCAGGGTTGGGGGTTTGATTCCCGCCTCCTCCTTGTGTGTGGAGTTTGCATGTTCTCCCCGTGCCTCGGGGGTTTCTTCCGGGTACTCCGGTTTCCTCCCCCGGTCCAAAGACATGCATGGTAGGTTGATTGGCATCTCTGGAAAATTGTCCGTAGTGTGTGATTGCGTGAGTGAATGAGTGTGTGTGTGTGCCCTGCGATGGGCTGGCACTCCGTCCAGGATGTATCCTGCCTTGATGCCCGATGACACCTGTGATAGGCACAGGCTCCCCGTGACCCGAGGTAGTTATAGGATGAGGATAAGCGGTAAAAAATTAATGAATGAATGAAATTCAAAGCAGTGACTAGAATGCCAGATTGTAACTACATGGTCTAAACTGACTGATTATAGGTTTGTTTAACTCTGAAGAACTGATTAATGTTTATAAATTTATACTGGTTGCTGCAAAAACCTGATATAACAGATAAATAATAGTATGTGTTCTAATCATGCTGTCAAATCATTATCTTAATATGCCACACCTGTGAGGTGGAGGGATTATCTCGGCAAAGGAGAAGTGCTCAGTAACAGATTTAGACAGATTTGTGAACATTTGAGAGAAATAGGCCTTTTTTTTTTTTTTTTTTTTTTACATAGTCTCAGATCTTTGAGTTCAGCTCATGAAAAACGGTGTAGTGGAATCCAATGTTAGGCCTGAACAGTGTACTGTCCAATTGAGCTCATGAAAAATATTTTTCAAATAACAAGCATGACAAGTGACCTTTTGAGCTCAAGCATGCAGGGCCATTGAATAATTTTACAAGCAAGAAGAAGAAGAAGAAGAAGAAGAAGAGCCTTTTATAGTGTTATCCCCACATAATACTGGTTTAAAAACTTTGGCACCCTTACATTAAACATACAAACAAAGATATTCTTCAGTTCAAATCATAGATTCAGTAGAGTTCAATACTGTGAATTTCTGTGAAAATATGTGCATTCACAATAGGGCATCTTTTAACAACAATAATCCATGGTTTACAGCAAAACTCAGGCATCTTTGACTTGCCAGAATGGACACATACAGAAATGGGGGAAAAATCTTATATGATCAGGCCAGAAACACACTGAATAAGGTGAACAGTGGCTATAAGAAATTATTCCAAAAAGTTGAAAAAAGTTTCATCTGTGTGGAGAACACTAAAATATATCACAAAGTACAAAATATCATGCCCTGCTTTGTAGAGAATCAATAACTGGCAGATGATCTGTGTTTTACTGCAGTTTTGAAAAGCTCTGTCTCACACTCTTCCACCACCCTGATTTTCATCTCACATACCCAGCAACACCTCCTATAACCCCCTCTGGCCACCTCCTGCTATACAGCCTGCTCTTATGGTCTGTGAGAAGGATATGTGCCGAGCCTTCAAGTAAAAAAAGACAAGGAAAGCTTTAGGCCCAGATGGTGTCTTACCTACCTATCTAAAAGTCTGCATGGTCAGCTGGCCCCTTTCTTCACACAGATCTTTAACAAATAACCGGAGCAATGTGAAACCCCAAGTTGTAGCCTATATTATTCAAGGTACCAATTTGGTAGAACAGAAAAAGAAACAACACAGGAAGTTATTTTGTGTAAAAATAAAATACAAAAAACTGAGATAAATGAGACTCTTGACACACTGGCATGCTAAATAACACATTAACACAAAACATTGTTCACTGTAGTTAGTAGCAGCCACTTTTTAAATACTTGAGTCATCATTAAAAATCTATGCATTACACAAGATTTCAGTTCAATTACACTTAAAGATTCTTGAGAAACAGCTATTCGAACATAGGCCTAGTACAAATGAACATGTTCCAATCTTTGCTAAGCTTAAATCTTGGCATTTTAAATATTGAGTAAACTAAGATACATCCAAGAACTGATTGATAAGCAGAAATCATATTGTTTACAAATATAACAGGATTTTGCTCATTAAGGCTCCTTGAGGCCTGGAGTTTCACTAGAGAATCATTCACTACTGCTCTGGATATCCTAAAGATGACTATGAGATTGTGGTGAATGGTACCACTAGGATACATTTAAGATGTCTGTGAATGTTCATAGTTGGACAGCCAGATATCTGTACATGAAGAAAAAATGACTCAAGATTCTTGACCCAACACTGCTTGAATCTTTAGTTTACACCTGTAGTTGAATAATGAATTAAAATTGTACTAACCAGTGTCACCAGAAGAGAATGAGAACTCTTTGAATCTGGTTCCTCTCTGGGTTTTTTTTTCTCATGCCATGTTCACCTCTGGTTTGCTAATGTAGGATTAATAAAAAGTATATCCATAACGCTGCTTTGTGACAGTATCCACCATTAAAAGTCTGTTATAGATTGAAGTGTTGACTAAACTGACATCAACCGTTAAGAAAAAACATGGTGCCAAAAATAGATTTTACATTTGAAAAAACTATCCTAAATTTGGGTACAAATAAATAGTAAAAAAGGCATATTTATATGGTGCAAACCATAGAAAAGATTAGATAATTAATAGTGCTGTTACAGAAGTAACTATAAGGTGCTCAGATGGATGGGCATACAATTCAGATTTATTTGTAATGTGTCACGTAGCCAAAAAACGTTTTTTGAGAAGTTGGGTTAAATATAAATAAGAATAGTATTGTACTATAGTGCCACCATCAAGTTGACTGGGCTCATCTGTCTTCCCTAGGTAGTGGGAAAATATACTGACAGCCTTTAATGTATGTACCACGGCTGCCTTTTGGTATGCATCTCATTTATTGAAGAGAAAAACAAGAAGGATCCAAGCCACCCTAGAAATTAATGCCCACCTTTTCATGCTTAAAGACAACACACTGAAAGTTAATGCCTAATGTAAAGGCCTGAAGGCTGTAATTTCCACCTTGACTGACAGTAGAATCTGACATATTATATTATCTGATTATTATATATTTGACAGACTTGTTAAACCATGCTTAAAACCGTAGCCTCACATAAACCCATGCAAAATAATCTTATTGCTACTGCAGACTCATGTTTCTTTATTGTATACTGTATAAAATAATATCAGAACCTTTTTTAAATAAACAAAGCTATTGAAGTATGTTTTGTTGCACACAAGATTTGCTTTATATAAGCATTGAAGATACATGTCTTACTGTGCCTTATTAACTTAGATAACTGTAGATGTGGAAGTATATTTGCTTCCTGTCTGTCAAGGTATGTCTATGTACAACGTTTGATACATCACCTCTGCCTACTCTTTACTGTACACATCTGCACAAATTTCAGATGAATAAAGAGAAAGTTAAATGTATAACTGGCCAGTAACTTAAAGGCTACCTTATACTTACATATTAGGCAACTATACTAGTATACAATACATTTAATGTCATAAAAAAATAAAGGGTCCAGCCCCAAGACTGCATAATAAATCTAATTTTCTTGTAATCTTTAAAACAAACATTACATCATGAAAATTACTAAAATTATTGATGGAAAAAGCATGTGATATAAACCAAATAAATAAAATCTGCAAGTCAATAAATTACAGCCAGGAAATGAGTCATCTTTCCATTAACTATAAAAATTTGAGGGTGCTGGATTTCATTCAGCTGCTCTGTTTATGCAAATCAGCTGAAATATAACGGTTTCTCTAGGGCTGGTTACATTCAATGTTAAATTTATATGCAGTACACTAATTAAATAAAGTTAACTAGCCCTTTCAAAGCCATGCAAAAAAATATATATATATATAAAAATATTTGCAGGTGCCAGTCCCTGAAATATCTGAATATCAGCAAACATAATTAAACCAATAGACTGAGGATAAGGTTTCTTGATCAACTTTAAATACACAAAGAATATTGTGCATTAAATAAAAATCAGCAGTTTGCATTCATAATTAATAAACCGTGGTTTAACATAAAAGATTACAATGATCATCTCTAACATTACGGTATAGGGGTGTTTAAAAGACATATTTGTTGGTCATCTTCAATGAAGGCATTGCCTCATCAACATTCTGGTCAAGCCGATGATATTCTATACTGCGGGTGCAAAGGCCTTCCCTCCAGCGCCGACTCTGAGCCAGGAGCATGATCTGTATAGACAAGGCAATTACAAAAAACAATAAGCAGATACATATTTGAATGACAATCAGTAATCAAAAACAAAAAAATTGACCTTATTTAACAGACATCTAAATCTAAATTAGAAAAAATTCTGATCTTATGTTGAATATAAAGTCAAGTAACTTTGGTTGTCATTTCAACCATATACAGCTGACAAAGTACATACTGAAATGAAACATCATGGTGCTACATAAGAACAAAGAGCTACACACACACAAAAAAAAAAAAACACCCACATCTAATTTAGCCTAAAGTGCAGATAGACAACGCATAACACTACAGGAAAGCTACATAAAATAGTGCAGACCAGTATACAGAGTGTATAAATCCATTGTGGAAAAAAGGGATCTGTAAAGCCTGCCTATATATGTGATAGCAGCAGTGCAAACATAGAGGGGTTGGACACAATGTGAACACCGATAATTTTAAGGGGAAATGCCCACATTTCTGAGACATCTCTTAGAATTATATCACTTGTTATAGTAGTTCAGATCCTTAGTCTTGCCATTATTCCTGCTTCCAACACATCAACTTCAAGAACCAGCTGTTCACTTGGTGCCTAATATATCCCAATCAACTGGTGCCATTGAAACAAACTAATCAAGATTATTCACGTTACTTTTCACTGGTAATGATGATTCAGATTTTGGTGCAGTCCTATGTTCTCTGAGCAATTTCTTTTATGTTGGTAGAAGTCTGCACTGGGAGTATGATTCTGCAAATCCTCGACTGTAAGTTGATGCATCCCTGTTTTATTTTATTCTTTTGAGTGAATCTGCTACTCTTCAAAAACATGCACCAAAAGATGACTTGTTAGATAAAAAAACCTGACATACCTTCTTTTTATTGTGGTAGGTGATGTACACTATGGCCACCAGCAAAGCAATGATCACCAGGTGGAAGAAGAAATGCGAGTCTTCATCTTGAGTGGCATAGATGGTGGTGTCCTTCACGTGAATATCAATTTTACCAGGCCTCTCCTGCAGGTCTTCAGCAATATCCTTGATATAATTGGCATCGTCCTGAAAGTCTTGGCTGAAAGTTTCACTTTTGCCCTGTTGATTATTCTCTGTATGTCTTCCATAGTCATCACCATCATCATCTTCTTCATCCTCATAGCCCAGATTATCATTTGTGTCCATCTCAAAAGGAGAAGTGGTGGATTCAAAATTGAGAGCAAGACTTGGATCTTCTCCAGCCAAGTCAGTGATAATAGGTGACTCGTGTTCAGGATGGTTAACTGACTTTGGCACATTGTGGTTCATCTCAATAGCCTTGGAGTCTTCTGGAATCATCTCAGCTGCACTAGTTGGTTTGGGTGGTGCTGTTGTTGCATCCACTGTTGCAGTGATGGTAGTTAGCTGAGAAATAACCACTTTGTTTGATTTCATCAGGTTTTGGGTTTCTGAAATGTTCTTGTAATAATTTGATATGGATTGGGAGGTGCTGTTAGTGAAATTTTGGATGTTTTCTGATTCTTTTAGCACAGGAAGTTCATCTGAAAAAGAAGTTTCCCCCAAAATTATTTTGACAACTACAAGTTTCAACAAAAATATTTTTTAAATCTGAAAAAGATTCCTTTTGCAAATGTTAATGCACAAGGTACTATACAAACATGTACTGTGATTATTAAAGGCAATCATTTTAAAGGAATTTTAGCACTTATAACATTTGTTTGCCTATACATGCTGCAACCAGACCTTGATTCAGCAATGTGTGGTTCAAAGTGTGGCATTGGGAAATGCATGGTGGGTGAAGGGTGAGGTCATCAAACAGGTTTGGGAGAAGGTTTCACAGTTATTTATGATAATCTATGCATCACACAAAAAAACTAGACATCAATTAAATGATTTTGAAGTCCTTTAAAGTAAAATCCAGCAGGTTAGTATATCTCACTCATTTTCTACCGCTTATCCGAACTACCTCGGGTCACGGGGAGCCTGTGCCTATCTCAGGCGTCATCGGGCATCAAGGCAGGATACACCCTGGACGGAGTGCCAACCCACACACTAGGGGTGTAAGAAAATATCGATACACGTGAGTATTGCGATATTTTGTTTGGCGATACTGTATCAATTCTCAAAAACAAAATATCGATATTTATATAAAAAAATAAATAAATAAAATTATACAGATTCATGGCCGTTTCACTTTGTTCCGTTTATATCCCAACCGCTAGATCGCAGTCTTCCTTATCTCTGAACTTAAACAGTGACGGGAAGTACTAGCATAACGGCGCGCTACTAATGTTAACGTTAAAATAGTTTGCTGCTAGTAATGGAGGATGAAAGAATATTTCCAGCTCCCGCTTCAGTGTACAAAGCCGATTTGTGGCGTCATTTCGGCTTTCGTTACAGACCAGGCACGAAAGAGATTGACAAAAGTATTGCTGTTTGTAAAATGTGCAATGCCAACATCAAATATTCAAAGAACACTACAAATCTGAGAGCGCACATAACGAGGCACCATGCGGATGCACGGATAACAGAACAGCAGCAAATGGCTAACGTTAAAAGAGAGGATCCCCGTCAACTCACCCTGGAGCAAGTTCACTGATCAAAGTTACCACCAACCTCAAAGCGTGCAACCAAAATAACTCAGTCAGTACTTCATTTTATTTGCAAAGATATGCGCCCTCTCAGTGTCATAGAGAATGAAGGTTTCCATCATATGCTGAAAACTTTGGAGCCTTGCTACACAATACCATCCCGCCAGCACATTACGGACATCGCTGTGCCCAACTTGTACAATGAGGTAAAAATGAGCGTACTACAATCTCTTAGCTTAGCCGAGAAAGTCGCGTTGACATGTGACGCTTGGACATCCCGGGCCACTGAATCATTCGTAACGATAACAGCGCACTGCATAACGACTGAGTGGAATCTGGTCTCGTATGTACTACAGACAAGAGCGATGCATGATTTTCTTCAGAAAAACCTTGACATTAAATAAAAAGACAAATATAAATACAAATAAAAGAAACCTGTAAAATCCAAGTTTAAAGGTTCTGAGAATGTTCAACATCTGTAAATATTTTATTGTTTATATTTGTTTTGTTTTCTTTAGGAATCCTGCAAGCACTTTATTTTTTCATTGATATTAAGCGGATGTAATTCTTTTGTTCAGATCAAAATGTTATATTTTATATTTAGTTTAACTAAATAATCCTGCAAGCACTTTATTTTTTCATTGATATAAAGCAGATGTAATTCTTTTGTTCAGATCAAAATGTTAGGACACTGCATGCTACAATTGTAAACTGAAACTGTGAAGCTTTAAAAGCAGGGTCTAAAAATATATATGGTCTGTTTATAACAGCTAACATTTAATACATTTAATTTAATTTAACACATTTAATACATTTAAGAAATCCTGCAAGCACTTTATTTTCCCCCTTTATTCATACTGCACATAAAGTGGTTCAATCATATTGAATGTTACAGGGGCTAATTAATGCAAATGCAGTTCCCACTGTGTTCTGGTTAAATAAAAAACATTTTTTTTCTAAGGTTTGCATATGGTGGTGTTCTTGACAGCTTCCCTAAAACATTATCCTATAACTAAAATAAGAAATATCCCAATATATTGCCTTGCTTACAATATCGCAATGTATCGCAACATATCGTATCGCAACCCCGTATCATGATACGTATTGTATCGCCAGATTCTTGCCAATACACAGCCCTACCACACACACACTCATTCACTCACGCAATCACACACTATGGACAATTTTCCAGAGATTCCAATCAACCTGCCATGCATGTCTTTGGACTGGGGGAGGAAACCGAAGTAGCCGGAGGAAACCCCCGAGGCACGGGGAGAACATGCAAACTCCACACACACAAGGCAGTGGCGGGAGTCGAAACCCCAACCCTGGAGGTGTGAGGCAAACGTGCTAACCACTAAGCCACCGTGCCCCCCAGGTTAGTATATAATCTACTGAATAGATTCTACTAATTATTATTTACAGAAACCAAGAGACATATTCTGAAATATTATGTAAATTTGAGATTTCTCAGGAAATCTTGCTGTTTCTTTAAACAAAGCAATAAGTCTTGGAGACTATAATATTGATTTTAATAATCCAGAAGACAGAAGGCCAGGTCTTCAAGTAACAGAAGACAAGGAATCTTCACACAGATCTTTAACAAATCACTTTAGCAATGCAAACTCCCCTACTGCTTCAACACACCATCATTCCAGTCTCTCATATCTGTGTTCAAGAAGTCAGTTGAGAGATTTTGGCCCACATGACCTGACCCCTATCAAGCAAATAAGTCGGTGGACAATGCAGTTAATATGGAAATGCACTATATGCTACAACACCTTAATGGACCAGGAAATTGCACAAGGATCTTGTTTGTGGACCTCAGCTCAGCTTTCAACACATAATGCCTGAATCTCTGGACCAAACTGACCCACAACTCTGTAGGTAGTAGCAAATGAGGTTAGGAAAACTCATGTCTGTGGCCCTCACCATCAGCACTGGTGTTCCTCAGGGATACGTTCCCTCCCACTGCTCTTCTCTCTGTACATAAATGACTGCACTGATAATGACCAGCTGGCTGTCTGGCGCTGTCACTTTGATCATATCAAAGTCTCATATCACTCACCTGGCCAACAGAAGAGATACAGATTAATCAAATGAAAAACTAACAAATTAAAAAAAGCTGCTTTTCACAGGCAGTTAAATGCATAAACCCTCCTCCTACCCTCCCTCCCAAACAATACATGCACTGATGACGTGACTGACGAAGACCATCACCACACGCTCGTGGATGACTGAAAAGCTGCTGAAGTCTAGAGATTCTGCCTTTAGAGAAGGGGACATAACCTTAAGAACAGCAAGTGCCAAACTGTCTCTAACCATCAGAGAGGGAAAGTGCACACATGCCCAGAGAATCCACAGCCACTTCCTAGACAGCAGAGATACCTGCCGCATGTGGCAGGGCAACCAGGCAATCACGAACTACAGGACAACTTCACCTGCCTGTGACAGTGATTCCTCCCTACCAAATGCACTGAACAACTTCTATGCTCGGTTTGATGCACAGAACAACCTAGCGGCTAGGAAGATGTTCCCTCCCCCAACGACCAGGTACTCGCACGGCTGATGTGAGGAGAACTCTAAGTAGGAAGTCTGCTGGATTCCTGGTAAAGTGCTCAGGGAATGTGCAGAACAGCACAAACTGTTACATTTACTTACTACATAAGTTTTTATATGTTTACAATTGTTGCACAAATGTACTTTATAATCCACTATGCACACTGGTCAGCGCTATTCTGTGTACTTTCTTGTAGTGATTGCACTTTATGTGTCTGTAGCTTTGTAGTTTTTATGTTTTTGTTTTTTTTGAAGAGCTATGGTCCTGGAGAAACCTTGTTTCATTTCAATATGTACTGTGTATATATGGTTGAAAATGACAATAAAAGCTTCTTGACTTGACTCAATAGTGTAATCGTTTTCAGGGATTTTACTTCATTTTTCATGCTCATACAACAGTGTGTGAAGTCTTTCCTCGTTTATGTAGGCTACATTATACCATGCTTTTACTTTTTTTAATAAAGATAAAGGTGATTTATTAAAAATATTTATACTTTTTTTTATTATTAGTGCCATCATTTGAAGTTCAGTTAGAGAGAGACAAATAGAGTTTGTGTATGTTGACATGAACACAGCTTGAAATTAAATTAAACCTTTAAATTTCAAAACAGTCCTGATGCAGCTGCTAGCAGCTTCCAGGAAGAACAGGCTCTGCATGCTAACATTTCTGTTGTACTAGGAACTAGGGTTGCAAAATTCTGTGAATTCTCGGGGCTGGAAACTTTCCATGGGAATTAACAGGAATTATTGGGATTAAAGGGGAGTTTACAAAATTGCAGGTTAGCATATAACAGGGAACTTAATTGTAGTTGAAAAAACATTTTGCAGGATAATCTTGGTTAAAACAACTTGATTTACTAAAATTTCAGCTACATTTCTACCTTGCACATTCATCATTCCCATGCACACAGCACTTCGCCTACTGCAGGGCTCTTGCAGCCATACCCACAAACGCACTGTGCATTCCGACAAAATAATTGTAAAAAAAATGTCCATCTTGGTGTATGGTGAGTATTTACATAAAGTATTTTCATATTACATAAAGTTATTTTTAAAACTCCCTTGTGCTGTCTAAGCTATTGTGCAACAAAATTATACCATTTTAAATACAAATACACTGACTGAGCAGACATTTATGTGAGATGATGCTAAACTGTCTAAAAAGAGTATCCCTTACAATCAATCCCCCTTGATTTTTTTTTTCACCCCTCCCCCTTCTAAGCTTTACTACCACAGAAATATTGATTCCACAGGTTTGCATTTGAGTCCAAAAATTAAATCAATTCAAGTAAATTTTTTATTTAAATAGATTTTATCAATGGTATTAAAGTTTATTTAGCAAATACCAAAATGTGTTTATACAGTAGCTAGCCAGCCAGTAAATCAGATATGCTAAATGTAAGCTAGCACTATTTAATTTAATTGGCTAGCTAGCTCAAGCTGTTATGCTCTTTCTTCTAACCAGTTTTCTGTTATTTTAGAAATAACATTTTACATGAAACATGAAAAATAGTAATGTGTCCAAAAGTTTGGACACATTACTATTTTTCAAGTTTATGAAATAAGTCTCTTAAGCCACGTTCACACTGCAAGTCTTAATGCTCAATTCGGATATTTTGCTCAGATCTGATTTTTTTGTTTGGCTGTTCACATTACCTTTTAAAATGTGGCCTATATCAGATACCAGTGTGAACTGTTTGCTGTTTCGAACTGACCCGCATGCGCAAACGAACAATAACAATGACGTCACACGCAGCACGCCGTTGCACTAAAAAGTTGGCGAGGTTATTGAGGAAGTATTGTATCATCTGGTGCAAGCAAACATATCATGTAATGCTATAATGTGATGTATTCAACGCAAACATTATGAGCTGGTTCACGTAACCACTTTATATAACACTCTTAACACACACGTTACCAGTCACGTTTGTGTCACGTTTTCGCCGGAGCAAAAAAAAAAAAAAAAAAAAATTAAAAAATTAAAAAATTAAAAAAAAAGGTTTCGCCGGCGCATAATTGTGACGAATGTCGATGTAGATTGACGTAAAAGTCGCATCAAATCCACCTTGGCTGTTCACACTGCGGCCACATTGGAAAAGATCAGATTTGGGTCTGATTCAGGACCACATATGGAAAAAGAATTTGGTGATGATCTGTGCATTTTCCAGAATGATGAATGTCACAAGGCAAGAGTGATAATGAAGTAGCTCAAAGATCTCTAAATTTAAATTTTGGATCCGTGGCCAACTCCCCAGATCTCAATCACATAGAGAACCTGTAGTCAATCCTGAAAAGGCGAGTGGACAGCCCACAAATTGTGATCAACTCCGAGTAATAAGGCAAGAAATAAGGCAAGAAATTACCGCCATTAGTCAGGATTTGGCCCAGAAGCTAATATCCAGCATGCCAGGGCGTATTGCAAATGTTCTGAAGAACAAGGATCAACAATGTAAATAGTGACTGTTTGCCTATATTAAATGTTTTGCAAATAAATAGCCTTCAAAACTTATGAAATGTGTATCACTGATTTCCAGTATACCATAGAAACGTGTGGAAAATAATCTTCATATACTGAAGCAGTAAACTTTGCAAAACAAACAATTTATATCACTGCCAAAACTTTTGGCCATGACTGCAATCATTATAAGGGAACACACACTGCAAAATTCATTGGGGAACATTTCACACCACCACGGCACATTTGGGGGAAAGAAATTGGAGGAAAAAATTCTATGTACATCGTAAACTATAAAGAATATTATAACGAAAAGCATATAGGTCTAATTACTGACATCAAAAGTCGTCATTCGCTTGTACGCTTGATAATCTAACCGTGATATGAGCAACAAAAATACGCTTTTATATATGTTTGCTAGTTTATTATGGCCAAATGTTTTTAGCTAGCGACCCACATTAAGTAAAATTTCAAATAGATCCAATTATGACTGCATTTTGGGCCACTACTGATACACTTTTAAAACTTACTCGCTAACATAACATGGTAAAATATGTTCACAGTAAAATAACATTTCAATCTGCCACATTTACAGACAGGTTAAAGCTACGCAAGTTGTTTAGGTCTCCATGACGCTTCACTCATGATTATTCATAAACAATAAGCTTATTAAAATACACGAAAGGATAACTTACAAGTGCCTGATAATGAGCAAGTTACAAGTGTAAGCTGTAAAACGGACAAAACAGCTGCTAAAAATGTGTTCGAATCTCGCTGCTTCAGCTTTGTCAATGTCGCCATCTTGAAACGGCTGTTGGTAGCAGAGTGGGCGGGACTAACCATCGTTTTCGCTCAAAACAGGCAGTGATGTCATTTCACGTTGTATTATGCTGCATTCGAGAACTTGTAATTCCCTGCCTACAACCTAAAAATAGAGAAAATGATGAGGGGGAAAAAGTGTGTGTGTGAGTGACATTGTCACATCTTTTTTTTTAACATCTGAGTTTCATAGCACATGTTTTCAATTTACACACGAGCTTTTTTCAATTTACAGTGGAATCCTTTTTTTGACCATTTTACACTTTTTTTTACACACTTGACCTTTTACACTTTTTTTTTTACAGAGGGTGGAAGATAAGAGACAAGATCTTCATAAATAGATGACATTTATTGTTTAAATGAGTTCTGTTTCAGCCTTGCTATTCAATTTGTCTCCTTTACTGTCTAACAAAATATGTGAAAGCCTTCCTATTATATAGAAAGATTGTAGGTCATTTGTGTGTTAGCAGTTTCAGAGAGGATTAGCTCTATTTATAGAATGATAAAAAATTACTTCACTTAGCAACGTGGCAAAGTGACAGTGGACCACTTATCTAGCCCTTTACATACAGTCCATCCACATCATATAATGTGACATGTCAGACTTTTTAATTCAATGTAACACTTTAACACTTCTAATTTAAGGGGTTTAACAAAAATATTGCATATACTGTTTTGGAATTACAGACAAATTTGCGTAGTTCCATTTTTATAGGCTCAAATGTAATTGGACAAACTAACTTAATTATAAATATCATTCATTCATTCATTCATTCATCTTCTACCGCTTATCCGAACTACCTCGGGTCACGGGGAGCCTGTGCCTATCTCAGGCATCATTAGGCATCAAGGCAGGATACACCCTGGACGGAGTGCCAACCCATCGCAGGGCACACACACACACACTCTCATTCACTCACGCAATCACACACTAGGGACAATTTTCCAGAGATGCCAATCAACCTACCATGCATGTCTTTGGACCGGGGGAGGAAACCGGAGTACCCGGAGGAAACCCCCGGGGAGATGCACGGGGAGAACATGCAAACTCCACACACACAAGGTGGAGGCGGGAATCGAACCCCGACCCTGGAGGTGTGAGGCGAACGTGCTAACCACTAAGCCACCGTGCCCCCTAATTATAAATATAAGGAATATTTTTAATACTTGAATGTAATTTTTTTTGTTAATGACTGACTCCACCATGTTTCACAGATGATGTGGCATCCTTTGTATCATGCTTCATTTCTACATGCCTTTCGCTTCCCATCATTCTGGTGCAAGATAATGTTTGTTTCATCTGTCCAATGAATAATGTTCCAGAACTGGTATAGATTTTAAGATTTCTAAAGGCACGGAATATAAGGAATGAGATAACCAGGACAAAATATCAAATGTGCAAATAGAGAAAATACACTGGATAAGGCCTATTCAAACGTCAAGAACGTCTATAGGTCAACTCCTGCCCTACTTGGGTCAGTCAGACCACATTTCAGTGCTCTTAATTACAAATACACCCCACTTAGAAGGAAATCTCCTCCCATCATCATGATTGAATAAATGTCCAGAAAGTTCCTCTTCTGAACTTCAAGATTGTTTTGAGAGGATTAACTTGGAGGAGTTAGAGAACCAGGACTCAGAAGAGCACCCATCAACAGTACTCAGTTACCAGAGATGGGGGACTCGAGTCATATGACTTGACTCGAGTCGGACTTAAGTCGCACATTTGAGACTTGAGACTTGCTTGACAAATATTAAAAAAAGACTCGACTTGACTTTGACTTGACATTCATGACTTGAGACTTGACTCGGACTTGAGTTAAATGACTCGAAATAACTTGTTTTTTTGTTTGTTTTTTTTTTTAATTTGTTTTTAAACGCACGCAAGAGCGTAATCTAACCACGTGACGCAGCAGGCAAGCAGAGGGAGCGCGCGCACTAACTAATAAACCTTAACAGTCGTGACGAAACATGGAAGGCGCTACACCAAAAATAATTAAGTTCGGGTACCGGGATTTTGTGCAAGATGAGAAGAGAAGAACAGCAGGATGCGACCACATCGCTCACAATTGAATGACACAATTGAAGTTCTATGAAATTAATTTTTTTGCAAGTGCAATGTAGTGTAAATGGTTGGTCACTGTTTATGTGGAAAGCTTTTTTGCAATAGCTCTTATAATCGGCCTTCAGTGTTAGGCTTTGAGTGAAAAGCGTATGGGTTTTTTATGGGGATGCACATTATATATAAAAAACATAAATATAAATATGAAAATAAAAAACTTCGGAGTTGCAAGCACAGTCATATTCTTGTCTCACATGCACACGCACACACATTCAATTTAAAGGGATAGCTCACCCAAAAATAAAAATAAAAATCTTTCATAATTTTCTCACCCTCGTGTTACAAACCTGTATAAATTTCTTTGTTTAGATGAACACGGAGGAAGATATTTTAAGGAATGTTTGTAACCAAACCCTTCATGAGCCCCATTCACTTCTATAGTATTCTTATTTCCCTACTATGGAAGTGAATGGGGTTCATGAATGGTTTGGTTACAAACAGTCCTCAAAATATCTACATGTGTGTTCATCAAAACAAAGACACTTATACAGGTTTGTAACATCATGAGGGCGAGAAAATGATGACAGAATTTTCATTTTTAGGTGAACTATCCCTTTAATTAATAAATTACACGCTCTCTCTCTCTCTCTCTCTCTCTCTCTCTCTCTCTCTCTCTCTCTCTCTCTCTCTCTCTCCCCAATAGTTAATTCACTTCAAGGTTTGTGTGATTCAATAATTTACGTTTTTTGATTGACGTGATTGTTGTTGTTATTCTGTTGTTAAAAAGGAAGGATCTAATGTAAGGATGTGTTCATGTCCCATTAAAAGGGAATGCCTGTTCAAAAAATGCAATTTTGTTGCATAGAAACCATTGTACTTATATATATATATATAGAAGCGGTAGAAGATGGATGGATGGATATATATATATATATATATATATATATGTATATATATATATACATATATATATACATATATATACACTTTTCTATGGTCTTCTGCCATGTTTGAGGCATACTGAAACTTTTCATGCTTTTACAGTGCCTTATTTCAGCTACATTTACATCTTAGGCTTTGTAGTTTTTTATTGTATTTACAACTCACCTGTATGTGGACACCTTTTAAAAATAAATGCATATAATCATTTTTTGGTGCAAATAAAACTCATAGTTCATAAATACTGTAGATTTAACTTTGTTTAATATATACATTTAGTTAAATCATCAAACATCTGTATGACTTGCCAGTGACTTGCTTGACTCAAGCTACGACTTGACTTGCTTGACATAAAGCAGTGACTTGACTTGACTTGGCTTGACACTCACAAAAAATGACTCGGACTTGCTTGAGACTTGAAGGTTAAGACTTGAGACTTACTTGAGACTTGCACATGTGTGACTTACTCCCACCTCTGTCAGTTACATGAACTGTGTTAATTTGGAAATTGAATAAAGAAATTAAGACCCTCTAAAAAGCCCACAATGTTGCTTTCTGGTCCAAAGACAAAGCTCTCTACAGTACACATAGAGCCAACCATAAAAGAGCCATCAGTGGTGCAAAAGTGGAGTACAAAAAAAGATAGAGGATCACTTCACTCACAACAACCCATGACAACTCTGGCCGTGTACCCAGCACCTCACAAATTACAAAAATAACAGACACAAGATTTTGGACATGTGCCCTGCGATGGGTTGGCACTCCATCCAGGGTGTATCCTGCCTTGATGCCCAATGACGCCTGAGATAGGCACAGGCTCCAAGTGACCCGAGGTAGTTCGGATAAGCGGTAGAAGATGAGTGAGTGAGTGAGTGAGATTTTGGACAGGGTATCCAGCACATCACAAATTACAAAAATAATAGACACAAGGCTAAAGCCTCATTGGCAGAGGAACTCAACTGCTTCTTTGCTTGCTTTGAGGTGAGTGCAACTGAGACAGTCACATCAAGCATACTCACTTTCATACACATACACCATTCTTTTTGCATTCACCCCAGTCATCATGAAGTGCAGTTTCCACTGTGCATTAGGTGCCGTAGGTGGCTCGATGCTTTAAAACTGGTTTAAAGTGTCTGACAATGGCATTCTTTAAATTCCAGTGGTTGTAAAGTGGGCATGTTTCTGGAGATCTTGGAAAACGCCTTCTTTCAACAAAAAAAAAGAGCATACCTACAATGGATATTTAAGGACAAAACAGTCATATATGTAGATTAAATATTTTATATCTATTATGCTTTATTATATTACAGTTAAGCTGTTTTCGAAAACAAATAAACAACCAAAAACTATGGTTATGGTTAGGGTTAGTTTATCAAATAGGCCACGCCAACCCGATGACGCAATATCTGTTACGCTGTTCTGAAATCCCTGGAAATAAGTGCATCCTGTCTGACGATTGGCCTGTATGCTGGAATTAGCATAACAGAGATGTGGTCTGAGTAGCCAAGGTGGGGGTAGGGCTCCGATATGTTACACAATGTTTATGTAAACAATATCCAGCAAGTTCTCTCCTCTTGTTGCAAAGTCCACATGCTGATGGTATTTAGGGAGCACCATGGGGGGAATGTACACTCCGAGAATGAAAACAGTGGTTAATTCCAAGTTGGATACAAAATGATGCTATTTATGTGTTTAGCACTACTTTTAAAAGTACAGCAGTGTTCATGTATGCAACCGCCATACACTGTTAAAGCACAGTAATCATGCAACTACAAACGTGCATAATGATGTTCTTGAGAAACTTGAGGCCTCCAGTCCTCGGCATGTCTGATGTCGGTGACCGGGAGAGGGGACGCCGGAAGCTGTATGAGAGGAAGTGGAAGAGCGGGTGTCCATGCAAGGTCTCATGTCATTCTACTTTCAAATATTTGCTCCCTGTACAATAAACTGGACTACATTGGACTTGACAACAGAGTTTAGAGGCTGCTGTGTCTTTGTTTTCAAGAGATGTGGCTTAGTGACAGAGTTCCGGACACTGCTCTTCAGCTAGATGGGCTATCCTTGTTTTGTACTGACAGAATTGTAGCTCTGTGCAGTAGTGTTAATTTCGTCAGACGAGACGAGACGAAATATGTTCGTCAACAACCTTTTTTTCATGACTAAGACGAGACGATGACAAGACTGCACCACTGTCCAAAAACGCTGACTAAGACCAAATTAACATGCATTATTGTTGACGAAAAAAGACGAGACGAAAATGTTTTGTATAAAATAAAAACTAAGATAAAATCTCTCTTCATTTTCGTCTACAATTGTCTCTGTTTTTTCATCAGCTGTTACGCCTTTAAAATATTCACAACGAGTTCGCGGCTTCGCGCTGTTGCTCAAGTTACAGGTCCCGCTTATTACATTGCTACCTACCAAATAAATCAATAATTTGACACATGATGATTTAATGATAAATGATGATTTAAAAAGGAGTTTATTGATTTAAAAACAATTTGACCACATCATCACATTTATAACATACAGATGTTAGCGCAACTCAAATATGATCGGCCTGGATGTAATCCCTACACAATATAGCCTGAAACATTTTAACACAGAGACAAAGTGAAGGCTTATAATAGACCATATTTTAAATAAGTGTCTTTTATTTATTGGACAACCAATCAGTCTTCACAAGAATGTGTCGTAGCTAGCAATATGGTCAGCCCCACCCCCTCTCTAAGATAAAAGTTTTTGAATGGTCCTTGCTCAGAGTTGCTATGAGATTTGTCCTGTTTTTTGTAGATTCCTAGTTAGATAAGAGCTAAATTAGGAGCTCTCTGAGGTCATTCTTCATACAGGTCCAGATGTCATCCAAAGTGCTTATTGTTCCTGAAATTAATACTGATCAGGGGTCTCATTTATAAAGCGTGCGCCAGTTTTCGCGCAAAGGTTGTGATCTATAAAAAACAAACTTGACGGGAAAATGTGCATACCTTTAAGCAAACTTTGAGCTGTGCGTACGTACATTCTGGCGACAAAGGGAATTGGCGACACAGATGGTGCCGATTTAGATTTTAATAAGCCGATTTAGATTCCCTAGAGCTGTGCTCTTAGATCTATGTGCTGAATTGGGTCCAGTATTAGAGAGGGCAACATGCCGGAACCATGCCATCCCAGTCCAAATACAAGTCCTCACCATGCACTCTGGGGTTCTTGGCAACCGGCTGTTTCCAGCGGGAATTGGCAGACAGGTAAATTATTTATATAAAAAAAACTATAAGTAATCCTCAACTTTGTGTCTAAGACCTTTTTGTATATGAAATAATTCTATTGGAATCTATCATCTCACCCTATAGGTCAAAATTGTTAGTTTCTACTTTTTAATATTGTTAAACTCACCAAGAAGCCAGCCATCACGTACTGCGCCTGCATTTAGTCTGTTCCCTACACTGCTATGTGTCAAGATAAAGGAATCATGTGTTGAACCAAGCCAGCGTGCCACAATGTTTGTGAGGGTCATGTTGGAGTCACATATGATTTGCACATTAATAGAATGCACATGCTTTCTATTAACATAAGCAAATAAATTTTCAGATGTGAACTTATAGCAACATGAGCGCAGTCAATTGCGCTGATTACATTTGGGAAACCAGACATTGCTGCAAATTGCATTTTAATTTCGGCCTGTTCTCGCACAGTGTAGGGGAACCTGATGTATTGACTACCCACATTAAGTATACCATTCAAAACGACAGATATTATGGCACTCAGGGACGGCTGTGATATACCAGACCTATAGGGTGAGATGATAGATTCCAATAGAATTATTTCATAGTTGAGGACAAAGTTGAGGATTACTTATAGTTTTTTTTATATAAATAATTTACCTGTCTGGCAATTCCTGCTGGAAACAGCCGGCTGCCAGGAACCCCAGAGTGGTGAGGATTTGTATTTGGACTGGGATGGCATGGTTCCGGCATGTTGCCCTCTCTAATACTGGACCCAATTCAACACATAGATCCAAGAGCACAGCTCTAGGGAATCTAAATCGGCTTATTAGCCAGGAAATCATCATGGTCCCTGAAAACTCGTTCTCTCCTTATTCTGCCATTGGCGAAATCCTCCAACAGTGCCAGCAGTGCCATCATGAAGCATTACATACCCGGGTCACCGGAGGATGTATATGTTTCTAGCAATTAGACTGATCGTTAACACCTTGACAAAATCACAGAATTAATTTGTGGGCGAATTAATTAATTAATTTTTCCCTTCAGGGGTCGCCACAGCGAATCATCTCTCTCCACCTAACCCTATCTTCTGCATCCTCAACACTTGCACCCACTAGCTTCAAATCCTCATTAATTACATCCATATACCTCCTCTTTGGCCTTCCTCTTTGCCTCCTGCCTGGCAGCTCCATGTCCAACATTCTCCTACCAATATACTCACTCTCCCTCCTCTGAACATGTCCAAACCATCTTAATCTCGCCTCCCCAAACGTCCAACATGGGCTGTCCCTCTGATGTACTCGTTCCTAATCCTGTCCAATCTTGTCACACCCAAAGAGAACCTCAACATCTTCAGTTCGGCTACCTCAAGCTCTGACTCCTGTCTCTTCTTCAGTGACACTGTCTCAAAACCATATAGCACGGCCGGTCTCACCACTGTCCTGTACACCTTCCCCTTGATTCTTGCTGATATTTTCCTATCACAGAACTCCTGACACCTTTCTCCACCCACTCCAACCTGCCTGCACTCGCTTCTTTGCTTCTTTCCCAGTCTCTCCATTACTCTGCCGGTCTCACCACTGTCCTGTACACCTTCCCCTTGATTCTTGCTGATATTTTCCTATCACAGAACCAAGTACTTAAACTCCTGTACCTTCTTCACCTCTTCACCCTGTAACCTTACTATTCCACTTCCCTCCCTTTCATTCACACACATGTACTCAGTCTTACTACGACTGACTTTCATTCCTCTTCTCTCCAGCGCAAACCTCCACCTCTCCAGGTTTTCCTCCACCTGCTCCCTGCTCTCACTACAGATCACAATGTCATCTGCAAACATCATCGTCCAAGGAGACTCCTGTCTGACCTCCTCTGACAACTGGTCCATCACTATAGCAAACAGGAAGGGGCTCAGAGCCGATCCCTGATGCAGTCCCACCTCCACTGTAAACTCCTCTGTCTGACCTACAGCACACCTCACCACTGTCCTGCTCCTCTGATACATGTCCTGCACCACTCTGACATACTTCTCTGCTACTCCTGACTTCCTCATACAGTACCACAGCTCTTCTCTTGGCACCCTGTCATACGCTTTCTCTAAGTCTACAAACACACAGTGCAACTCCCTCTGACCATCCCTATACTTCTCCATCAACATTCTCAGAGCAAAAATTGCATCTGTTGTGCTCTTTCTCGGCATGAAGCCATACTGCTGCTCACAAATTTCCACCACCTTCCTTAACCTAGCTTCCACTACTCTTTCCCACAACTTCATTGTATGGCTCATCAACTTTATCCCCCTATAGTTGCTGCAACTCTGCACGTCACCCTTATTCTTAAAGATCGGCACTAACACACTCCTTCTCCATTCCTCAGGCATCCTCTCACTTTCTAATACCCTGTTGAACAAACTAGTTAAAAATTCCACTGCTGCCTCTCCTAGACACTTCCAGACCTCTACCGGGATGTCGTCAGGACCAACTGCCTTTCCACTTTTCATCCTCTTCAAGGCCTTCCTGACTTCATCCTTTCTAATCTTATCTACTTCCTGTTCCACAGAGTTCACCCCTTCTACTCTTTTTTCCCTCTGATTTTCCTCATTCATCAGCTCCTCAAAGTATTCCTTCCATCTCCTCTGTACACTCTCCTCACTTGTGAGCACCCTTCCATCTCTATCCTTAATAATTCTAACTTGCTGCACATCCTTCCCATCTCGATCCCTCTGTCTAGCTAACCTGTACAAGTCCTTCTCTCCTTCTCTAGTGTCTAACCTAGTGTACACCTCATCATATGCCTTCTGCTTGGCCTTAGACACCTCCCTCTTCACTCTGCGCTGTAACTCCTTGTATTCCTGTCTATTCTCTTCAGTCCTGTCCATATCCCACTTCTTCTTGGCTAATCTCTTCCTCTGTATACTATCCTGAACTTCCTCATTCCACCACCAAGTCTCCTTATCTTCTTTCCTCCTTCCAGATGACACACCCAGCACCTTTCTCCCTGTCTCCCTGATCACTTCTGCTGTAGTTTCCCAGTCATCCGGCAGCACTACCTGACCACCCAGAGCCTGCCTCAACTTCTGTCTAAATTCCTCACAACATTCCTCCTTTTTCAGCTTCCACCACTTAGTTTTCTTCTCTATCTTTGACCTCTTCCTCTTACAGACCATCAGAGTCATCCTACACACCACCATCCTATGCTGTCTGGCTACACTCTCTCCCACTACCACTTTACAGTCACTAATCTCTTTCAGATTGCCTCTTCTACAAAGGATGTAGTCTACCTGTGTTCTCCTACCTCCACTCTTGTAAGTCACTCTATGTTCCTCCCTCTTCTGAAAATACGTGTTAACCACAGCCATGTCCATCCTCTTAGCAAAGTCTACTACCATCTGTCCTTCAAGGTTCCTTTCCTTAACTCCAAACTTGCCCATCACCTCCTCATCACCTGTGTTCCCCTCACCAACATGTCCATTAAAATCCGCTCCTATCACCACTCTCTCACCCTTGGGAATACTCTCAATCACTTCATCGAATTCACACCAGAATCTCTCTTTCTCCTCTAACTCACAACCTACCTGTGGGGCATAACCACTAACAACATTCAACATCACCCTTTCAATCTCTAACTTCAGACTCATCACCCTGTCTGACACTCTCTTCACCTCCAGAACATTCCTCACAAACTCCTCCTTCAGGACCACACCTACCCCATTTCTCTTACTATCCACACCATAATAAAACAGCTTGAATCCTGCTCCTATACTACGAGCCTTGCTACCCTTCCACTTGGTCTCCTGTACACACAGTATATCCACCTTCCTTCTCTCCATCATATCAGCCAGCTCTCTACCTTTCCCTGTCATAGTACCAACATTCAGAGTCCCTATTCTCAGTCCTACACTCTTACCTTTCCTCTTCTCTCTCTGTCTGTGCACTCTCCTCCCTCCTCTACTCCTTCGACCAACAGTAGCCCAATTTCCACCGGCGCCCTGTAGGTCAACGGCGCCGATGGCGGTCGTTGTTAACCCGGGCCTCGACCGATCCGGTATGAAATTCTTACTGACAACTCGCATGGTTAGATTTGGCAATGTTTTATGCCGGATGCCCTTCCTGACGCAACCCTCTCTATTTATCCGGGCTTGGGACCGGCACAGAAGTCACTGGACTGTGACCCCCATGGCTAGATTTTCAAGCGACAATATAATTATATATAATAGGTGTATATATTAGTGTAATTTAATTGGTGTTATACTAGTATGTTGATGCAAACATAACAATGTTCATCAATGTTATGTGCAATGTTATGTTTTCTTAAACATCCTTCATATTGTAAGACCCAATCATGTCTAAAGCACAAATACTGATTGGCAGTGTTTTACATGTCAAATAAACCTCATTAAATTGATTAATTAAAGTAAAAAAACCTCACATGGGTTAGTACATTCTTGTTATATTATTGGTACTCTCTGAACATTTAAATACAGCCTAATTAATACGTTAAATCAAACAATGTCCAGTGTTCAATAACCATGACCGTCAAATTTTGTGCCTGTTTTCTTCACAGACATATTTGGGTCATGATGTTCTCCTAGTGGGAAAAAATAGCATGTTAAACAGATACAAAAATGCAACTTATACAAAAACAAAAACATGCATGTTACAATTTTTATACTTAACCACAGGATTGCTCATTAGGGATGAATATATATAAATTTAAATAAATTAACATAAACATTTTATGTTCTGTAAAGCTGCTTTGAGACAAAATCTATTGTTAAAAGCACTATACAAATCAAATCGGATATAAATATATAGATTTCATATAATAATAAAGTATAATAAAGTGTAATAAAGTGTACTAAGAATTGATGCTGGCTTGCAAAAAAGACAAAGGGTAGCCACACCAAATATTGATTTGATTGTTCTTGTTTGCTCATAAATTAATAATATAATAATATAAATATAATAATATAAATTAATAAAATATAAAAAATTAAAATCTTTTTTTTTTTAAAGCATTCTGACTTGTCAGCATTTATTCAAACCTGCCTAAAACATTTGCACAGTACTGTATTTTGCTCCACCAACCACAAACTACGGAAAAACACAATGTATATGTATTTTAACAACACTATCTAAAATAAAATTCATACGTGGTTGTGCAGAATAACTCCGGAACTGTTTGTTTTCCACGAACGGATGATTGTAAGTGCTGCACACAAACCGGAAGGACTGACAGCATGGTTGTTACATGCTTTGGATGTGGGGATTTAACTTTGCTTTAACTTTAACTTAACTATAATCACTATTTGTAATCAGCATTTTTTTTACTAGAGGAGGTACTTATTTATTTATATCGCTTTACTGGAAAATCTTTTATCGGTCATCCTCATCATCGTATATACACAGAAATAAATGTATGACTTACATGATACGGTGCGCGTCTATCTTTACAGTTAAGTTTAAATAAACTGTGGTTTCGTTTACAGTTCTGATCCCCTGGTAGACATGTCTAAAGTACAAATAAAGCAACCCACTACTAACAACCAAACTACATTATATAAGGAAAAAGCCAAAGCAGGCAAAAAAAGGAAATACTTTTACGAACATATGGAGCCCAAACCGAAGGAAGTAAAGAAACACGTATTTCTTCCTCCAAGAAATGCTGCAGATTTTTCGGCGAACTGGAAAAGCCTTCATATGGTGAGTAACTGACATTGCTAGCTGTGTCTACTGGTGTCTGTGGTGATGGCTTGTACATTAAGTTAATCAGTCTGCTCATAAATCAGTGAGAATTAACATAAAAAGTTGGGTGGATGTGTATCTTAGATCAACCTTATCTCACACGTTTCATAACAGCTATCCATTATTTCTTGCATTAAATGGAATCTTGCAAACTTAAGAAACTGGAAAACAAGGAGTGTGTATATTTTTCTGAGGAGTGGTTGGGGCTATATTCTCTAATCCCCCTTTATAGGTCAGCCTACACGATTTTATATTCTTATGCTACTACTTTATCAAAATATTAGTATGCAATTATCTTTTTCCCAATTGATAATACAAGATTTGTGTTGTGAGTTTTGATGTGTGATCGAAAAGGTAACCTGGTAACTGCTACATAGCTAGATATAAGCAAGATATTTTCTAGGTTATAAATCAGTATAAATTAATGTGCCAGAAGAAAATGGACAGATTCAATCGAGCTGCCAGGAAGGATATAGTAACTCAAATAATCACTCCTTACAACTGTGGTAAACAAAAAAGCATCTCAGCATGCATAAAACATTGAACCTTGAGGTGGATGAGCTACAACACCATTCTTGTCTTGGCTAACATTAGTGGAACCTGATGCAGATTACGTTTCACGCCTGTCAGCTAATCCAAGGAATCCAAGGTTGTTATGGGTCCAGACTTACCCAAACTAAAAAAAAAAATTTCACCTGGACTATATCATTGCAAAAATTAATTTAAACAATTATCAGAAGGGATTTCTTTTTTGCTCTCTTGTAAGTGACTCTTCAGAAATAACACTTTAATTTAGTAAGTATCAGACTGACTAGCTTTTGCTTCCCACATGAACCTGTAAGCTTTGGGTGTCCATGACCCTGCCAGCAGTTCACTGGTTGTCCTTGATTGGACCACTTGTTGTAGGACCTAACCTGTGAACACTCGACAAGACCTGCTGTCTTTTGGCCATCACAATTTGGCCTCGTCATGATTGCCAAGATAATAATGGTTGCCCAGTTACCTACTTCCAACGCATCATCTTTGTTCAATTGCTGTCTAAAAAATGCCTCCCCTTAACAGCTGCAATTCTAACATGATAATCAACCATGCTGTCATTTGTTATGGCTGATTTGTGTGTATATACATTATTAATAGATTAGTATTCATGCATAATAATCAATATTCATATAATAATCTAATGCAACCCTATCATTAGTAAAGGGAAGAAAATCTCTGGTAAATTTCCAGAAACCTTCCATGGGAACTACATCTGGGGAATTTTGGAAACATTGGCTGAGGTGAAATGTATCCCCACATGAAATGGTGTGCGTGGCATAGTTCTATAGAATAAGATTGTGGAAAAAAGCTTGTAAAAATACATATATAAATAATTAGTTGAACAATTAGAATATTTTGGAATACAATTTTTTTTTTTACAATTGATGGAAATGAATAGAAATAGGCAGGATGAATACTCCTCAATCAGCATGCTTGCAAAACAAACAATAACCTAGTATATATGATAGTTCAGTCAAATGTTTGGACAAATTACAATTATTTGTTTTTGAAAGAACAAAACATGGTCATTTAATTCTGATTTATTTGATCATGATAAAGAAAAACAGTAATATTGTGAAATATTATTACATTTTAAATTGCAACTTTTATTTAGCAAAGAATCCTGAAAAATATTACAGGTTGTAAACAACTCTAAATGTGATGATAAATCAGCATATTAGGAGGATTTCTGTGGATGGGTACCCGTTTGAGCCTGGTTCCTCTCAAGGTTTCTTCCTCATATCATCTCAGGGAGTGTTTTTCTTGCCACCAATGCCTCCGGCTTGCTCATTAGGTATAAGTGTTAGAGATATATAGTATTTTAAATGTTGAATTAATATCTTTTCATTAATTTTAAACTTTAAATGTATGCATTCATTTTTATTTATTTTTATTCATATTATTATTCTTTATTGTATTATTCTTCTTCTTCTGTTTATATACTTCTGTAAAGCTGCTTTGAGAGGATGTGAATTGTTAAATGGAGGGCTGTCATGATTATGAAGATTTTAATGCCTGTTTTGGGGCTTTAGCGATCAATTGTTCATTTTAGGGCTTTAGCAATTAATTGTTTGCAGTATACAATTAACATACTTCACACATTTAAATAAATTTAATATAGGTCTTTATTCAGTGAATAATATATATTGTACCTTTCAGAAATATGAAAATTCTGTAAATAACATTCTGTAAATTCTGGAAATTTCTGTAAATCAGACAATAAAAAAAGACTATATTCCAAATAAAACCATATTCACATATTAAGAAATTTGAAAATTCTGTAAATAACAAAATCACAACAAACTATGACTATAATAACAGAACAGGCCATAAATGTCAAATTTCCAGACAAGGCTGATCCTGCTTCTTAATGGTTTGGTAGATTACAGGAAAGAAAAAATAGCATTTTGACATTCTCTGGCTCAAGACAACATCTAACTGGGGTCACAATATGGCCAGCTGCACTGAACATTCTTTCTGAAACAGTACTTGCACAAATGCACATGTGTACTTTTTTTGCCAATTTGGACATCAAAGGAAACCTGGATTGATTATCTCACCACCACAGCAGAGGATCTTCTGAGGTATCTAGTGCCTCTTCCTGTACATACAGTGTCGTTTCAGCATCAGCTTGCAGTAGTGGCAGATGATGATATGGATACAACACCTCCTCCGTCTACCAGTGTGTTGCCAAAAAGAGTGCAAGCAAAAAAAAAAATTTGACAAATGTTATTCATGTGAATATATATTTCATGATGTATATTCACATGAATAACATTTGTCAAATATTTTTTGTACAGCACACATTTTTGTCTTGATAGTTTCTGCTAGAATTGTGTTTTTGGGGTCGGGGATAAATTTTCCCTTTTAAAAGGTCCAGCACAGGCTTCACAGAAGACACTGTCACATATTTTCCCCTGATAAAACATCAGTAAAATCAGGTTTCAATGCTGCATTGACGGACCAAATGACAGATACGTCCTGCCAGGTTGGGTTTAGGTGCCCATGTTTTCTGTCATCAATCAGGACATATCTGACTGCAGGTAGTTGTTCCAGAACTCTTGTCAATAATTTTTTTTTCTTTGTACCCCATTGGGTAGAGACATCCTGGAGGAAAATGACATATTTGGTATAGTTTTGTTAATAACTACATTTACATTACAAAAATAGTTTCAGATGCACATTTGTGATCATTTCAATTAGAAATACGGATTAATAATTATATCACTTCACATTACGTTAATTAGTTAATTTATACATACATACATACATACAAACCTACATACATACATACATAATAAAAAGTAATGTAGTGTAAAATAATATAAACATTAATCCTTATTTCTAATTAAAATTGGGATGGATAGAAGGATATTAATAAAATAATTTACTCACCAGAATTAAACTTGGGGGATGTTGATCTCCGTCTGTGCCTTTTTCAGGTCTCTCTTTATCCAGCTGTGGTTACTAGATTTCTACTCAGTTCTAGGGCATGAGCTTTGCGCTCTTTTTCACTTGTAATAACATTTGTGACTGCCAAAGCAATTAAGCCATGGCCAACCAAGCCCACTGCAGCCACAATATTAGCTCCATTATCTGTGGTAATTTTTTTCATCTAATTCCCAATCTGATAAAATACACATAAGCGGTTCTGCTAGATTAGTTTAGAATTTCTGAGAGCTGTGTGGTTTTCTGGGGTGTACCTTGTCTCTAGACATCTTGACACAAGAGTCCAGTCAGCTGCGAGGTAATGCACTGTAAAGCTCATGTACGGAGACATGTTTGAGCTGGACCACATGTCTGTAGTAGTAGATCTTTAACAATATCTTCCTTCACTTATACAAATTCGGGATTGCTGTTTTTGGAATTGTGTTTTTTTATCTGCCAATTCATATTGCTTGTCAAAGTTCTGGAGCATTTCTTTAAATGCTGTTGTTTTTCACTGTATTAAACGGCTACATCTCCTTCGCAATGTACCTCGTAACACTGTCAGTGTGCCCCATTTGATGCTGTCACGTTTATATTTCATTACCCTTCCAAAAGCCTTCACTTTTGGCAGCCTCCTCTATTGTCAGCTTTCTATATGTACACTGAGATCAAAAGATGAATGAGATGTCAGAATTTCAGCTTTTCTGATATTTTATCTCTATGTATTAAACATGTGAAACACAGCACCTTTTGAGTAAGACCACACAATATTTAGGTGAGCAGGTAGTCTTAGCATAAATATCAGTTAAAATTCGGTGTCATGTCCCTTGATTACAATAACTGTATCTTGCTTGTGAGCCACTGACATCACCAAATGTTTCAGTTGTTTATTTTGGGGGTCTTCAGTCTCCTCTTCAGGAGGTTAAATGCTGCTCTATTGGATTAAGGTCTGGTGACTGAATTGGCCAGTCTAAATCCTTCAATTTTTTTCTGCCAATTTGACTGGATATGTTTCTCTGTATTTTGACAGAATGTTTCTGTAGACTTCTTTATACATTCTGCTGCTACCATTGTTAGTTACATCCTCTAAAAAAAGATATAAGGAAACATTTTCCAGAAGCAGCCATGCAAGCCTAAGCATTGCTGGTGATATCTACTGTTGTTAGAGTTTCTTCACTGCTCTTACAAAGTTTTTTATTAAGGGCTAAGTTAAGTTACAGTAAGTTGTTCTCCTTGGCCTACTCATTCAATGTCTGGTTGTTAATACACCAGTGCTTGTGCATTGGCTCTGACCAATTTTCCCTCTTCACCCATCTTCAAAATGACTTGCTTTTCTCCCACAGACAGCTCCCTGTTCTTCATGTTAGTTTATCCTTTTTAAAAACAAATGCAATTTAACAGGTGGAAAAACTCAGTGTTCAAACCAAGATTATATATTTAGAGCTAATAATTGTTTAACCAGCCTGTTACAACAAGCAACACATGCAAGTCAAGTGATTAGATTTTTTTTTTTTATATTTGTTGAAAATTGGTGGCTTCAAACAAAAGATGGTATGATTTAAGTTTTAACACATCTAGATGTAAAGATAGGATTTTAGCTAAGATTACAGCTTAATTTTCTTATAATCTCATTCATCTTTTAATCTTCAAACCCAAAGCTCTACAGTATATACCAAAAACAAAATAATTTAATATTATTATCATCTTTATTATTATTAAAGATGATGATTATTATTATTATTATTACTATATTATTATTATTATTTAAAATAATATTTCTAATAATAGTAACAATATAGTAGTTCAAACATAGCAGATAATAATAATATTTTAACATCAATGCCAACAGACTGGGCACAAAAAGAATAGTATTTTCTGACTGACTGCATGTCTTTTATAATTTGTTGGTGTTTCTGTGTATTGCAGGTGCTCAACTCAGAAAAGAATACAAATGCAAAGAAGCTTAATTCTTTACCAGTTAAAGAGTCTCACAAAGCTGCACAGTGGGCCAAAGAAGAAACAAATATACCAGCTCATAAAAACGTAAATCAATCAAAACTGCAGGGATCTGAAGTGGCTGGAATTGAACAAAGAAGGAATCATCCTAAACAGCACAAATCTCAGAAGAGGAAAATGAATGATGCAGAAGGACAACAAAAGAAACAGACAGACAAAAGGAAGAACATTGAAGAAGCAGAAAAAAAGCCAACAGAGTATGTATTCATGCTAAATAGAAGCCTAAAGACAACAAATAGAAAGAGCCTTTATACTGATACTATTACTTTAATTAGAATTACTATTGCTTTGTGTTTTTAACCTGTTACAATATGAGTAAATTATCTAAGCATCGGTGAGTTCATGTTCGCCATTTATATGTCAAAACATTTATGGTCCTTAACTGGATGTACATGGTAATATTTTGGGTCAGTAAACAATGGTCACGTAAAATATATTAAAAATCCAAAAAATATAAGATGTATTCAGAATCCAATATACATAAGAAAATAGGCTGCACTTTTATTAATGTAGGAAATATTAGTCATCAGACAGTTCTATATTTTACTCTTTTTTTGCCAGAATCATCTGTCAATTCTTCAGACTCAAAATAATAATAATTCTTCAGACTCAAAATAAGTGCTAGCAATTCTAAGAAAAATAAGCAAAATTTTAGTTTTAATTTAAGCAAAATAAAACAGTAGGTTTGTTTTTGTGCAGCATGCATGAAAATAAAAAGAAGCAAACTTGATGGTATAGTGGACATACTTAAGACGTTAAGACCAATTCATTTATAAAAACACACAAGCAGTCAAACAGAATGTGTTTTGTTGGGCCAATCCCAGAGTGAACAGGAAGCCATTTGTCATTTGTTCTCCAACTAGAATATAGTACATTACATAGTTTAATCTACCAGAACAATGAGCCTTGAAAAGAGTGAGAAACCGTGCACACTTGCCTACCACTGAATTTTTTTGTGTTGATAGAGAAAATGTTCCAGCCAGTGATATGCCACGCCATGCTACACATCCAATGGAAAACTGCTAATTAGCCTTCTATTTTCTTGATAAGGGCAGATATCTGGTTTGATGACATCGACCCTGATGACATTGAGGCTGCTGTCGGCATGGAGGCTGCTAACATTGTGAGGAAGAGGAGTGGCATAACTAAAACAGATGCCAAAATTATACAGAGCACGGAACAGTTGCTGGCCAAGAGGAGCACTTGCGATGGGTAAAGAAGAAAATTATGCCAATTCAGCTGTTTTTCCTGGCATGAAATCTGAAAGTCCTATTGGCTTGTCTTCTGCTATTTCTTATTGGAAGAAGACAAGCTAGTCTTTTAGTTAGTATCCTTTAGTTAGTATTGTTATTAAGTACAGTGTTAACTCTTTGCATAAAGCAGCTCCATCACTTCTTTTCGGGTTTGGTTGTCAGGAGCAGTGTTTCAAAATGCAGACTGCCGGGATAACCTATGGTGGCAAAAGATGATTTAGTTGTCACAATTTGTAGAATCTTTTTTATCTTATTGCTCCTCTTTCTAACATTTATGTGCATAGAACAGTAACTGATGAAAGGACAATCATATTTTTCTTTATGCTCTCTGTTCTGGTATTTGTAGCCATGCTACCCTAACAGTCATTATTTTCTAGTTATTTTTCTTTTTCTTCTTTGCTGATTATCATGATTGACAGATTGACACACGCCATTGCTATGGATTGTGAGATGGTAGGGGTGGGGACTGGAGGAGAAGAGAGCATGTTGGCACGTGTCTCCATCGTCAACTACTTTGGCAAGTGTGTTTATGACAAATATGTTAAACCAACAGAGAAAGTCACTGACTACAGGACAGCTGTGAGCGGCATTCGGCCTGCTGACATTGAACACGGTGAGCAAAAGAAATTATTTTTTTAGCGTCATAAAATATTAAGCAATCACATTATCACCATCACCCGGATGGTCATATATCCTAATCATCTTATTGTTATGAGTATCATCTTTTACTTTTTATTAAAATGTACTTTTAATAAATAATAAATGAAAAGTAAAAATGGGAAATTTGTGAACATCCAATTCATCACATATGCTATATGATTAATTGTTGTGAACATTTATACTTCATAAAAATGCCAACACAATATTGCCATTACAATTTTTATTTAGGTTATTTAGGTGAAAAAAATGATAAATAAAATCATTGCATTTTTACTGATGAAATTAAGCAAGTCATAATATTGACTTAGAACGTTTAACCCCTGTGTTTGTGTGAATAATTATTATTTCTACTGCATGTTTTACAGGAGAGATATTTAAAACTGTACAACAGGAAGTGGCTAAGATTCTGGAGGGACGAATATTAGTGGGACATGCCATCCATAATGACCTAAAGGTGCCATATACTGTACTATTGAGTTCAGGCTGAATGTATGTTGAATATGAAAGTAAGTCATTGTCACAAGATTTTTATTTTTCTTTCATATAGATTTTATTATTGGATCACCCAAAAAGAAATACAAGAGACACTCAGAAGTACAAACCATTTAGGAAGATAGTAAAGGTGATGACAGTTTTCTGAACATAATTCAAATAGTTTTTACTGAGCTTGATGATAAAAATGTTGAAAATGCCCCCTTACTATTTTGCATAAACAGAGTGGACGTCCTGCATTGAGGGTTTTGTGTCAGGAGATTCTGAACGTTCAAGTACAGCAGGGAGAGCACTCATCTGTATGTACCTCTTTAGTTCTATTTACAGTACATTCATACTGTCTGTCAGGAGCACCAGCTTTTTTTTTTTTGAAAAAAATTTTTGAAGGGAGCTGTGAACTTATAACATATATTATTAACAATAGGCTTTGTCTACGTGCATGCCTGAATGTATGCATCATAGGTCCAGGATGCTCAGGCCACCATGCGTTTATACACACTGGTGAAGAAAAAGTGGGAGGCAGAGCTTAAATCCAGCAGGGGAAGGACCACCAGCCAGAAAAGCTCTCGGAAGCCCAGAGCAAAAGCTAACTTGAAAACAGAGCAAATGAAATGGAGCTGAAACTGGAAGTAAATGAAAGAAGCTTTCCAAGTGATAAGTGTTTCCATCAGTAAACAACTATTAACAGTTTTGTAAGTCTTATAATTAGTAACATCTGTCATGTCATATAATTTTGGGTTGAATTTAAAAATCAAAGAATTTCCACGTTACTTCACAGATGACTGCAAGTGAATAATATGGTCATTACACTGGTATTCCTCCAGTGCTGAACTTTGGAAATGTTCCACATATATGTGTATGCATACAACATATATTTGTATTTTAGACCCAGTAGGAGCTATGTCTAACAGTTTGTTTTATTTCTTAAATTCGTTCTATTAAAAGGCATGAAATCTGCATATGCAAGTAATGTTGTATTATTGTACGTGGAAATGTTGCAGAAAGCATTCTTTCCAGACAGTATTTTTAAATGTCTTTAGTGAGATTTAATTTCATAAAGAACAAAACTACTAGGTAAAGTAAATCTATCTGAAGAAAAGTACTTCCAAAATTTGATAATGAGCTGTAGGTTAGTCATTACCAGTTTAAATTTAGATACAGCTCCACTGCTAAATCTTCAATTGATACAGATATTTCTGCTGCTGGGTAACATTCAGTCACCAAGTTGTGTAAATCTTAAATCTATATATTTAGTATTGTAATTTTTAACATGAAATGGTCAATATCTAGCTTCAAATAGCATAGTCATGTTGAGTCAGGTTAACCTTGGGGGATTGGTTTAACTTTGCTGAACATTGGAATTCTGTCAAAATGCATTTGTTCCTCTAGCACATGCACTAGAACATGACCTACTGAAAAAAGAAGCAGATGGCCAAGCTCAATGAATCTTTTAACAGTGATGTACACCAGCAGAGAACCTGAATTGCCATGTTAATTACTACCTAAAGTTACTAAAAGCTGTTTTACAAGTGCATCTCAATAAATTAGAATATTCGTGGAAAAGTTCATTTATTTCAGCAATTCAACTCAAATAATGAAACTTGTGTATTATATAAATTCAGTACACACAGACTGAAGCTGATTGGCATGTCACCATATTAAAATATGAGCCAAAATGAGATGAGCCAAAACCATCACAATTAAGAGAACCAAAGACTTAAACTACTTTAGCCTGTGTGTACTGAATTTATATAATACACAAGTTTCACTATTTGAATTGAATTACTGAAATAAATTAACTTTTCTACGACATTCTAATTAATTGAGGTGCACCTGTATTAGTTTAATAGTGAAATCAATGGCTTTTGAAATGAAAAATTAACATCCAAGTAAAGCAATAAGCCAGAAGGCATACGATCTCTAAAGATTTCATAAGAGAGCCATTTTACCCAAAAACAATATGATAAAATCCAGTGTTCACTGACAAATTTCATTTATTATTAATACTAATCACAATAAGTTAGTCTTTTGCCATGCAATTTGGTTAGTTTGATTTTGTTGCTAAGCAACAAAAAAAAAACTGGTTTATTAACATAGAATGTAATTACTGTGATGCAGTCACAGATGTGCATTTCATGATGACTAAACCAACCTGTTTTATGAACTATCATTTTCCTTTTGGCCTCTGTAGCAAACTGAGGTAAGGCAGCCATAGAAAATATTACTGTGTCTAACTTTAGCATTTGTTTTGGAATAGTGTGTTCTGGGTTGATGGCATGGATTGCAAACATAAATTGTATATTTACTTGGTTTGGTATCTTTTGTGGATGGCTGTTTAATTTTACTTTGGCTCTACCAAAGTAACTAGAGGATTGAGGAAAAAAGGACTGAATCGTCTAGCCCTAAAACAGGTGGGTTTATTTTGTTTTTACTTCTACCTCCAGCATGCATTATTAGAAGGGTTCCCCACCACCAGGATTTAAACCAAAACAAAATCCAAGTAAACTTTGACCTAAAACTAGCCCTAATTTCAAAAAAAGCTTTAATGCTGGTGTGTTTTCGAAAGCATAAGTAAAGTACAGTTAGTGTTTTTGTTCCTAAAATAGGCATTCTGGTTACTAGGCTCTGGTTAAATAGGCTTCTGTTATGCTTTATTTTGTTCTGCTGCAACTGTGAATTGTGTGTTCTGTTTAATTTGGGAGAGCCTGCTTAGTTTTGCCTTACCCTTCTCTTCTTAGCATTGGTTTTTTTGACTGTATTTTCAGGCTTGAACATGTGATGGGTTGTAATTCAATCACTAGCAATTCAGTGTTCTAGATGTATCCCAATGCTTTAGTGTTCTTATGCTCCATTTAAACGGGGTGGTATATTCTGTACATTGTAACTAAGGATTTATGGAATTAATCATTTTAGAATTAACTGATTAGTTGAATCAGGTGTGCCAGAGCAGGAGTACACATTAAAAATGTGTGGTACATTGGAAAAAATTTTATTACTACCCACTTGAATATGTTGAACTTGAGTGTTTTTCCACCCATCCTATGTCAAAATCACTAGTTTCATTTAAACACCCCATTCCCGTTCAGAAGATTCTTTTTTTATCACTGCATTGTGTTTGGTTCTTGACAGAAACGCATGTATACACAAACATAAAACACTTTTCCATCTTTCATATTTAACATGCAATCATCTTGATCTAGGTTGCCTTAATCTACTATGAGCTTTCACTCAAGGACAAAGTAAATTCAGAATTTTATAAATAACTTCCTGAAGAAATAGCTATTCTACTCTAGTAAAAAAAAAATCCCACTCATCCCAACTCCCCACAGCTGCAGAATGCAATAGAGCAAATATGAAGGAGAACTGGGAGTAAGTCATTAACATGCATTCTGCTTTTCTGTTCAGGTTTCTGGATATACGGTTGGTTTAGTGTCCGAATCATGTATTTTGAATAAATAAAAGGAAAACTTTACTGCACAACAGCCCAGCATGTCCAAAGCAACCTTGCAACAGAAAAACACCAAAAAAATAAATATAGAAATTTAGAAATCTAGCATAAATATAAATCACATGATATCTCAAACAGAGAGATGGAGAGAGTGATAGGAGAGGTAGAAGTATGAGAGTTAACGGAAAAAGGGGGAGGAGTCACGGAACTGAGCCATCTGTCGTGCCAGCAAGTTTTTCTTCATCAGCTTGTTTCTGGTGCTGCAGCCGAGCGTAGCTAACCGCATCCCCCCTTAAAAAAAGAAAATGGGAGAGAACGACACAGAAGAAGGCAGAGACATACATATTGGGGGTAAGTATGTCAATGAGTCAGTGTATTAGACAGGGACACATCTGGAGTAGGTCAAAAAGAATATCTTTTTTTATGTGCAAATCATGTTTTAATTGTGAATAATTTGTTAAAAAGCATCAAATGTTTTGATTTGGCCATGAGACAAACAGGACAAAGAATATGTGAGTATTTCATATTCACAGCAGAATATAATTCAGAATTGCAAATGTATAAATGATTCTATATCAAGTAAACTCTTACTTCTTTCCAAGGGAAGCGAGTCCATAAAGTACTCCTGTAGCAAAGGCGATAGAATTCCCAAACAGCGTGGTCAAAGACAGCCCGAGAAATACAGGAAACAGCGCCATCCTGATAAAGAGACAAAGCTATAATTAATCATTCATATCAGGTTCTTTCACATATATGCTATAGAATATATGCATTTTCCACAATCCATATCTATGCAAGAGACTATAGCATATGTTTAATTTTCTCCAGGGTGAAAGACACTTTTAGACACTTTTTCACTAACACAGTTTTAGCTTTTCACTCTTCACAGTGGTAGTATAGCATTTATACAGTGACTTATGGGTCAGAGGTTTAGGCTCATTTGGGACAGTATCCAAGCAGCCCAACAAATCAAAGACTACAAGGCACTACCATAAACTATTTCTTCATTCCATCCCAATTTCATTAGTTCATCTCTCTTACACACTTGAGCATGTTAATCCACACTGACCCACAGTAAAGCACTGCTTTCTGCCAGGGTCGCATCCTGTCTGCTCGTTCTGCTACAGCATTCGCAAA